>NC_056732.1:1433860459-1434093363 GCF_019279795.1 Protopterus annectens | reverse complement strand
CTGGGTACTCAAAAATAGTCACCCCAACTGTACACCTCTGGTACCCTCCCTGATGGCCTAAGCGATCACCTTCTCACATATGTAATTAAGCACAAAGCCATTAATTCCCAACAACCCTTACTCAGAAAGGTTAGAAACAATAAAAACATTGACCCTGCCAAATTCCAACAAGAACTAAACTCATGTAATTGGTCTATTCTAAAACACCTCCCCTTAGAGGAAGCAGTAGCATACTTTAACAACAAATTCCTTGAGATCCTTGATTTGCATGCACCTGTTCGTTCAAAGAGAACAAAGGCAAAAACTGCGCCATGGCTTTCTAAAGAGTCTAAACTCAAAATTACCCTTAGAAACAAAGCATGGGCTTTATGGCGTTCTTCTAAAGACCTCCAAGATCACATTAAATACAGGCAATCCAGGAACAAAACTAAAAAATCCATTTTACAAGACAAAAAACAATACTACTGTAATTTACAGACAGTAAATCAAAATAACCCTCAGAAGTTTTGGGCAGGTTTAAATAATCTACTACATCCTGGACAAACTTCAACCGCAATCCCTGCTGCTACTCTTGATAAAACCCCTGAAGATGTTTCTGACAGTTTTAACCAATTCTTTACTGAGACAATTCAAGCCCTAGCTAGCCAACTACCTCCTAGCTCCCCTGGTCCCGAAAGTACCACCCCTAGAAACCTACTCGCGTTCAGCTTCCAACCAGTTGCTACTTCACTTATCCGTACCTTGATCAAAAAATTAAAACCTACTACACTTTCTGTTGATCAACTCCCTGCCGAGTGGCTACAAAAATCAGCTGATGCTATTGCTTACCCCTCTCAATACTAATCAATCGAACCATAATAGAAGCTAAAATTCCCACCATCTGGAAAATATCCTATGTAATCCCACTTCACAAAGGAGGCAGCTCTACTGAATTCTCCAATTATAGGCCAATAGTTATACTCTCTCCACTTGCAAAGATTATGGAAAAATGTATTCATAGACAACTCATGCACCACCTAATCCAGAATCACCTCATGGCAGACACTCAGCATGGCTTCCGTCCTCATCACAGCACTACTTCAGCCCTCCTAGCCTTTACCAACACCATAAACCATAATTGCAACAATAATTATATATCCTCAGCCCTCTTCTTGGATCTTTCCAAGGCATTCGATATGGTTGATCACCAACTTTTAATCCACACACTGCAAACATTCTGTCTAGGTACTAGAGCCCTTCAGTGGTTTCACTCCTACCTGAATGGTCAACAGCAGGCTGTCCTCTGGCAGAACAAACTCTCTAATCTTCTACCTAACACCCTTGGAGTACCACAGGCTCTATACTAGGGCCCTTGCTGTTCTCCATCTTCATTAACGACCTTTATACTGTCATCCAAAAAGTCAGCTGTATCCAATATGCTGATGGCTCTACTCTGATTTGCTCGGCCACATCTCCAGTAGAGTTATGGTCAGCTACCCAGACCACCTTTAATAAAATAGAAAACTGGCTTTCTGAACGTCGTCTGATCTTAAATCCCCAAAAAAACTAAAATGCTGTTATTTTTACCAACACGCAGGTCTACCGCTTTCACCTTTACCATAAATTCAAATGATGGCACAATAATCTCCCCTGACCCCTCTACAAAACTATTAGGTGTCATCATAGATAATAATCTAAAATTTGACCTGCATGTTAACCAAACTATGAAAATCATCAATAAAAAACTAGGGTCACTTTGCAGAATAAAAGCCTTCCTTACCCCTCCAGCTAAAATTGCCATAGCTCGCTCTCACCTTCTTTCAACCCTTCTGTATGCATCCCCTCTACTCTCGAATTTAAACAAGACTGTCCTTAACAAACTCTCAATTTGCTACAACCACATTGCCAGGTTTGCCACTGGGCTGCCTTTTAGGGCACATCATTGCATCAATCTAAATCAGCTTGGGTGGCTTGAACTACCCAGCCTAATCCAGTATAACCAACTGATTATGGCCTATAAAATCCTCTATAATCCGGACAATACTCATGCACTTAAAAATATTATCACCCCCTATAACAATCCTGGACCGCTTCGATCCTCTAACAAACTACTAATTCAGACTAGCAAAAGTAATAACACAGCCGGTGACGCTCTCTTTGCAAACTCTCTAAGTAGACCCTGGAACTCTCTTCCAGCTGATATTACCTTACTTTCTACCTTAGGTCAATTTAAAACTAGACTCAAACAACATTTGGCACTTAACTGGCTATGTCAATGTATCAAGCCTGGCGAACTCTCTGTAGAATGTGTAAAAATCTGTTAACCAGTTTACTGTGTAATTTAATTTAATCCTGATTTACGCTCAGGATTAACTTGAACCTGTGGAACTTATTTAACTTGCTTACTTATGTAATCACTGTAAATAGTCTGTTTGTAATATGTAATGCTGGTATTATGTAATGCTGTATCTGCTTATCCTTGGAGCTTTTCTTCCCGGGCCTCTGCTGAAAATGGACATGCATCCAGTCAGACTATCCTGGTCAACAAATGTAAAATAAAATAAAAAATAAAAAAATTCCCTATATGGATGCCACTCACTGGTGTTAGTGGTGAGGATTGAGACTCCTTGATTGCTGGGCCAGTGCACGGGCATCACAGGGGGAAATGTTTCATCTGGTGTCAGCAAAGTGCTTGTGCAGGCAAGGACAAACTGCTAAATGGATCACTGGAGGAAATGTTTTCATTAGGCATCAATGAAGTGCTAAAGCCTGCTTTAGATCACTTATTGAGTATGCTATACCTGTGTCATGGGATTATGAATGAAAGCTGTATTTTACTTAGCTTATTCCGGAGGACCAGAATCTTCGTATTAGCTACATGCTAATTTGTATCCAAAATAGCACAGTCATGAAGCACTCAATATTACTGCCTTGCATTATTTACGTCCCCAGTTCAGTTCTAAATGGTGGCACTTTAGCTGAGTCTGTAACATCTGCTTGTGAATTTTGATGCTGCATTTCCTCCCACATTCAGTGACATAATGTGCAATTAAATGACACTTCTTCAATTGTTCTTACTGTATTGTGTGTCCATGTGCTGGCACTTCATTGGTGGAACTCTGTTCAGGATAAGCTCCAAATCTACTATGGCTCTGCATTGAGGCTAAGTGGGTAATTGAGGAAATAATGAGTGATTTTTGGCAGTGTGGTATGTCTGACCACCTCTCAGTACATGAAGCATCACTGTTGGCTTGCACCATACTTTTTGTATTCACATGCAACATGATTTGGCAGAGCCTTAGAAAAAAAGAAAACTTTGCCAAATGAAAATAAATAGCTTCAGGTAAACTGTATGTCATGGTCGTTAAGGTACTGGGGCACATTGTTATCCTAGTCTCACACTGAATTCATTATCCAGGCTTCTCCAGTTCATAGGTAAGTACTAAGTGAGCAGTTAGGATAGGAAGAGATAAGCTAACAATGGTGATGTATAACCAATCAACAGCAAAGTCCCCAGGAATGGATGGTATTCCTGTGGAAGTTTGGAAGTTAGAAGGAAAAAGCTGATAAAGATCTGTAAGGTTCTGTTTAACAGTATTTTAAGAGGAGGAAAAGTACCAACATCCTGGAAGAAAGCAGTGGTAACTGTAATACCTAAAGAGGGTAAAGATCCATCAGATCCAGCTTCATACAGGCCGACAATATTTTAATACTAAACCATGATTATAAAGTAGTGTTTACGTCTGTAATGGCTAAGAGAATGGCAAAAGTGGTGCCAAACATTGATAGATATGGATCAATGTGGTTTTGTGGCGGGGAGGCAAACATTTGACAACATTAACAGAACACCGATGATCCAGAGGCAAGCAGAATGTAAGAAAATTTCAGTGCTGTTGATCTTGATGCAGAGAAAGCATTGGACAGAGTAGGCTGGGACTTTAGGAGCAGAGCAATGGAAGCATTTTCATTCCCTGATCAAACTGTAAGGTTGATTAGAAGGCTATATGAGGGATTGGAGGTGAAAACTAAAATGGGCAGGGGTCCTCTTTGAAAATCGCTGCTTGAGCAGAGGAACCAGGCAGGGGTGTCTTTCTCCCATTTGCTAATTTGCATTATATTTAGAACCACTGGCAAAGAAAATAAGGGACTCAGAAATTAAATGATATAATTGGTAAGGTAGTCAAGAAACAGTGAATCTTGATCAGAACAAAATGAAAGGCAGTGATTCATAACAGAATGGTAAAGCTGCAGATAGTAGCATCAGAAATGGACTGCAGACATGCAATGCAATGTATGAAAGCATCACTCATGGGAATCTCAATGTTTGAAACTGTTGAAAAGCAAGCAGAGGAGTCAGTCAAGAGCATGTACTGAAGAAAATATTACATTTAGCTTTCATTATTTTACTGCAGTGATATGAAAGGGAGGAACGTGATACAGCTCAGATAAAGTGGCAGTGCTGTCATTTTGCTCTATAATCTTTGCCAGAGAAATTTGGATTGCAGCCTGTAGGACTAATAACTAAATGAATGAAACAACAGGCTGCGGCTATACTTGGAAATGCAGAATTCAGAACGAAAAAATAATAGGTCAAGTGAAGCTAACAGAAAATAAATATATAATAATCTGTGGAGAATGGTTTTCACTCTCATTTTTTCATTTCTTCTAGCATGTCAAAGAGTCAGTTGCTAGCGTCCTCTCCTGCTCAGCTGGTGAATCTGGGAATATTGAGGCAATGTTACAATTGCCTCATGTACACAGACAACCCTCTCCTCCTCCCACAAAACACAAATACATGCGAGAGATGCAACTATATAGCCAAACTGGAGGCTGAGCTCTCTCAACTCAGGACTGGCAAAACCAGACAGGAGGAGAAGGTAACCACACACACCATAAACCCAGTCTCACATAGAACTATCACAACTACAAATCAAACACATAAACACACAAAGACATACTCGGAGGCACTGATCAAAAATCTACCAAAACAGCAGAGGCCTCCAAAGCAGACACCCAAACAACTGCCACCTCATGACATAACACAAGCAACACATAGATCACAAAGCCAGTGTGCAAATCAGTCACAGCCCTTAAGGCCAAACACAGTGCCAGACACACTTGTCATAGGTGACTCCATAGTCAGACACACTGACGTCCCACTCACCAGACTGAACAAGGAGAGGGTCACAGTAAGCTGCCTGTCGGGCGCTAGAATCCGCCACATAACACAAGCACTCAGGTCACTCCACAGCAAGTACAAGTATGACTCAGTCATTGTCCATGCCGGTGTGAATGACCTGAGGCGACCTCCCTGGACTACATGAAAAGAGACATAAAGGAGCTCTCAGATTATGTAGCCAAGGCTGGTATGACCCTGACCCTGAGCAGTATCCTACCTTCACCAAGAATGATGCCACAATACAGAGACAAAATGATCAGTTTTAATAATTGGCTTAATTTCTGGTGTCATTCTAAGGGATCAATGTCTGTCTGCCTGGAATGACATGCTTGACAAGCCACGCTGCTTCAGGGCGGCTTGCACCTGTCACCCTGGGTTTCCGGATATTGGCAAAGGCTCTTGCCACCCCATAGTGCCTTTTTAGACAAGGCTCAAATTCTAAACCCACCGCCCTAGAAAACAATAATGGAAAAAACTAAGGGTAATGCTGCTCAATGCCAGAAGTCTAAATCTCAAGATGCACGCCCTCGAAGCCCTCCTCAGTATGGAGAACATTGATGTTTGTGCTGTGACTGAAACCTGGTTCAAGGCTCCTGAGAGCACCCCGGCACTATCAGGTTTTACCTCATATCATGCGTTCCGGTCCCAAAACCCGGACCGTACCACAAAAGGAGGGGGTGTATCCATATTCATCAAGGATACCCACACCTCCAGGCTGGTGGCAACTCACGAAGCATCAGAGACCATTCAGGTGCAATTAACCATAGGCAAAACTGCTCTACAGTTTGTAGCATGTTACAGGCCACCCTCTCAAACTCAAGAACCCCACACAGCCTTCCTGAAGACACTGGAGAGTATAAATGTCTCTCCAAACACCATCATATTGGGTAACTTCAACTACCCAAACATAGACTGGGAACATTACTCAAGCCCCAATACCCTAGCCCAAAGGTTCCTGGAGTTCATAAACTCAAATGCTATGGAACAACTTGTCACCATTCCTACAAGAGGTGAAAATATACTAGACCTGATCATCACAAACATGGGGACAAAATGCTCCACACCGGAAGTATATCCCTCATTGGTGAGATCAGACCATAAACTAATCTCACTGGAGATCCACATCCCGCCTCCACCCCCAACAAAAAAGACCACAGTGAAGAACTTTTCAAAAGCCAACTTCACACTTCTTAAGACTGGTGTGGTATCCTTCAAGGCCCCTGAGCCATTGGAAACCACAACCACGCTGCTGAATCCCTTACAAATGCTTTCTACGAGCACCTCCAGGATTGCATGGATCAAGCAATCCCAAATAAAATCAAGACCCTTTCCACCAAAGGCAAGCGCCCGATCTGGTGGACCCCAGCCATAAACAAACTTTACAACAAGAGGAGAAAGCTACTACAAGATAGAGCAAAATCCCTAAAAGGGAAGACATCTCTGATCAATACTAGTAAAAAACTACGATCACTCATAAAATCATCCAAGGCCAACTTTGAGAGAAAAATCGCCAAGGACTCAAAGGACAGTCATAAGGCCTTCTTTAGCTATGTTAGAAATCTGGGTGGAAACTCCCAGATATGCTCAGAATTAGTCACTGAACCCACAGACATTGCAAACATACTGGCAGACAGGTTCAGTGAAAATTTCTCCCCTCCCTCCCCCCAAAAGGAGAAATATCTATCCCAGCAGAGTGTAGCCTCCCAATCATCTCAAATGCCCAGTTGAGAGCTGCTCTCTCTAAAGCTAAAAACACAGCATCAATGGGACCGGATGGTGTCCCCGGCTGTGTGCTACACGAACTCAATGAGGAACTAAACCCACACATAAGGCTGCTGTTTAATCTTAGCCTTACCACAGGATACGTACCCAAAGAGTGGCGTATGGCAACTGTGGTCCCACTCCACAAAGGCGGTGCTTCTACGGACCCTGGTAATTACCGCCCCATAAGCTTAACAAGCTTGGTCTGCAAAGCTATGGAGAGGATCATAATGGAACTCATAAATAAAGACATAGGGGACCTACAGACATTGGATCCTACCCAATTCGGCTTTGTCAAGGGCAGATCATGCCTCTTGAACTTGGTCGACTTTTTTGAAACAGTCACCAAGGCCATTGATGAGGGTAAGGCAGTTCACACAGCCTACTTTGACCTTGCAAAAGCTTTCGACACAATACCCCACTCGGGTATCATAGAAAAGCTCACCAGCTTAAATGTAAACCCATATGTCACAAGATGGGTTGCAAACTGGCTCAAGGGCAGAACCCACAGGGTTAGAGTTGCTGGTGCCATGTCAGACTCCAAGCTGGTCACAAGTGGTGTCCCACAGGGCTCAGTCCTGGGCCCCCTCTTGTTTGGCATCTACTTTTCAGAAGTGCAGGCAAACATAGGAGGATTGTGGCTGACAAAGTTTGCAGATGACTGCAAACTGGGCGCCATAGTTGAAAATCCATCAGACACAGATATCCTTCAGAGAGGTCTCATAGAAACGGATAACTGGTGCCAGAGCCATGGCCTTAGGCTAAACGCTAAAAAATGTATAGTCATACCCTTTGGTAAAAACAAGGTAACCCCAAGTTACCACATAGGTGGCAATCCATTAAGCACAGAAGAGCTTATCAGGGAACTGGGGACCCAAGTTGACAGTAACCTTTCTTTTGACACTCACATTGCCAAAGTGGTTAGGAGGACCTTCTACATTGCCCACCTGATTATGAAGGGATTCACATCCAGATCAAGGGAGGTCATTGTTCCCCTGTACTCTTCACTTATCATAGGTTCATAGGTTCATACTAGGCTATCTGCCCTAGGGCATTTATAAGCCTAGCCAGAGTGTGTGTGGCTTTCACCACCCCTTAGGATGAGAATACTATACCCATTAGTTTGCTGTGCCTCTGTCCAGCAGTGACACAGAGATGATTCCCGGGGTAAACCTACGATCTCCCATCCACTCGGCAAGATTTCTCTTGAACAGAGTCAGTGAGGGGCTCTGCCTCACATGGACTGGGATTCTGTTCCATAGTGTAGGGAGTCTCTGGGTGATGAATCTGTCCCTCCAGCACGTCCTATTTATATCCGTGTTGAGGTTTAAGTCTCTTGCTCTCGTGGCTCTGGTGGATTTGGATTTTTTGAGGTGGAGCATGTCCATTAATTCCGGGTTGGACATGGCCTTGTATGTCAGGCACAGATCACCTCTGAGCAGACGGTATGCGACTGAATAGAGCTGGAGTTTCTTTAGTCGGGCATCGTATAACATATGTTTGAGCCCCTTTATCCTTTTGGTGAGGAACTTTTGGGGTCTTTCCAACTGCTGCAGGTGTCGGGTAAGGTACATTCTGAATGGGGTGTTGTACTCAATCATTGGTCTGATAAGTGAAGAGTACAGGGGTACAATGACCTCTCCTGATCTGGATGTGAATCCCTTCATGATCAGGTGGGCAATGTAGAAGGTCTTCCTAACCACTTTGGCAATGTGAGTGTCAAAAGAGAGGTTACTGTCAACCTGGGTCCCCAGGTCCCTGATAACTTCTTCCATGTTTAATGGATTACCACCTATGTGGTAATTAGGGGTTACCTTGTTTTTCCCAAAGGGTATGACTATACATTTTTGGCATTTAGCTTAAGGCCATGGCTCTGGCACCAGTTATCCATTTCTATGAGACCTCTCTGGAGGATGTCTGTGTCTGATGGAGTGTCAATTATGGTGCCCAGTTTGCAGTCATCTGCAAATTTTGTCAGCCACAATCCCCTATGTTTGCCTGCACTTCAGAAAAATAAATGCCGAACAAGAGGGGCCCAGGACTGAGCCCTGTGGGACACCGCTCGTGACCGGCTTAGAGTCTGACATGGCACCAGCAACTCTAACCCTGTGTGTTCTGTCCTTGAGCCAGTTTGCAACCCATCTTGTGACATATGGGTTTACATCTAAGCTGGTGAGCTTTTCTATGATGCCCGAGTGGGGTATTGTGTCGAACGCTTTTGCTAGGTCAAGGTAGGCTGTGTGAACTGCCTTACCCTCATCAATGGCCTTAGTGACTGTTTCGAAAAAGTCGACCAAGTTCAAGAGGCAGGATCTGCCCTTGACAAAGCCAAATTGGGTAGGATCCAGCGTCTGTAGGTCCCCAATGTCTTTATTTATGAGTTCCATTATGATCCTCTCCATAGCTTTGCAGACAAGGCTCATCAAGCTTATGGGGCAGTAATTTCCAGGGTCTGTAGAAGCACCGCCTTTGTGGAGTGGGACCACAGTTACCGTATGCCATTCTTTGGGTACGTATCCTGTAGTAAGGCTAAGATTAAACAGCAGCCTTATGTGTGGGTTTAGTTCCTCATTGAGTTTGTGGACCACACAGCCGGGGACACCGTCCTGTCCCATTGATGCTGTGTTTTTAGCTTTAGAGAGAGCAGCTCTCATCTGGGCATCTGAGATGTTTGGGAGGCTAGACTCTGGTGGGATAGATATTTCTCCTTTTGGGGAGGGAGGGGAGAAATTTGCACTGAACCTGTCTGCCAGTATGTTGGCAATGTCTGTGGGTTCAGTGATTTTTTTATCATTTTGGACTAATTCTGAGCATATCTGGGAGTTTCCACCCAGGTTTCGAACATAGCTAAAGAAGGCCTTATGATTGTATTTTGTGTCATTAGCGATTTTTCTCTCAAAGTTGGCCTTGGATGATTTTATGAGTGATCGTAGTTTTTTGCTAGTATTGATCAGAGATGCCTTCCCTTTTAGGGATTTTGCTCTGTCATGTAGTAGCTTTCTCCTCTTGTTGTAGAGTTTGTTTATGGCTGGGGTCCACCAGACCGGGCGCCTGCCTTTGGTGGAAAGGGTCTTGATTTTATTAGGGATTGCTTGATCCATACATTCCTGGAGGTGCTCGTAGAAGGCATTTGTAAGGGTTTCAGCAGTGTGGGTTGTGGTTTCCACTGGCTCGGGGGCCTTGAAGGATACCACTCCAGTCTTAAGAAGTGTGAAGTTTGCTTTTGAGAAGTTCTTCACTGTGGTCTTTTTTGCTGGGGGTGGGGGCGGGATGTGGATCTCCAATGAGATTAATTTATGGTCTGATCTCACCAATGAGGGATATACATCCGGTGTGGAGCATTTTGTCCCCATGTTTGTGATGATCAGGTTTAGTATATTTTCGCCTCTTGTGGGAATGGTGACTAGTTGTTCCATAGCATTTGAGTTTATGAACTCCAGGAACCTTTGGGCTAGGGTGTTGGGGCTTGAGTAATGTTCCCAGTCTATGTTTGGGTAGTTGAAGTCACCCAATATGATGGTGTTTGGAGAGACATTCATACTCTCCAGTGTCTTCAGGAAGGCTGTGTGGGTTTCCTGAGTTTGAGAAGGTGGTCTGTAGCATGCTACAAATTGTAGGGCAGTTTTACCTATGGTTAATTGCACCTGGATGGTCTCCGATGCTTCGTGCATTGCCACTAACCTGGAGGTGTGGGTATCCTTTATGAATATGGATACTCCCCCTCCTTTTGTGGTTCGGTCCGGATTTTGGGGCCAGAACACATGATATGAGGTATAACCTGATAGTGCTGGGGTGCTCTCAGGAGCCTTGAACCAGGTTTCAGTCACAGCACAGACATCGATGTTCTCCATACTGAGGAGGGCTTCGAGGCGTGCATCTTGAGGTTTAGACTTCTGGCATTGAGCAGTATTACCCTTAGTTTTTCTCCATTTTGTTTTCTAGGGTGGTAGGTTTATCATTTGAGCCTTGCCTAAAAAGGTACTATGGGGTGGCAAGAGCCTTTGCCAATATCCGGAAGCCCAGGGTGACAGGTGCAAGCCGTCCCTTGCAAAGCAGCGTGGCTTGTCAAGCATGTCATCCCAGGCAGACAGACATTGGATCCTTAGAATGACACCAGTAATTAAGCCAATTATTAAAGCTGATCATTTTGTCTCTGTATTGTGGCATCATTCTTGGTGAGGGTAGGATACTGCTCAGGGTCAGGGTCATACCGGCCTGGGCTACATAATCTGAGAGCTCCTCTATGTCTCTTTTCATGTAGTCCAGGGAGGTACGTCTCAGGTCGTTCACACCAGCATGGACAATGACTGAGTCATACTTGTACTTGCTGTGGAGTGACCTGAGTGCTTGTGTTATGTGGCGGATTCTAGCGCCTGACAGGCAGCTTACTGTGATCTTTTCCTTGTTCAGTCTGGTGAGTGGGACATCAGTGTGTCTGACTATGGAGTCACCTATAACAAGTGTGTCTGGCATTGTGTTTGGCCTTAAGGGCTGTGACTGTTTAGCACACTGACTTTGAGAACTATGTGTTGCATGTCTTATGTCTTGAGGTGGCAGACCAATGATTGAGTACAATGCCCCATTCGGAATGTATCTTACCCAACACCTGCAGCAATTGGAAAGACCCCAAAAGTTCCTCACCAAAAGGATAAAGGGGCTCAAATATATGCCATATGCTGCCCGACTGAAGAAACTCCAGCTCTATTCAGTCGCATACCGTCTGCTCAGAGGTGACCTGTGCCTGACATACAAGGCCATGTCCAACCCGGAATTAATGGACATGCTCCACCTCAAAAAATCCAAATCCACCAGAGCCACAAGAGCAAGAGACTTAAACCTCAACACGGATATAAATAGGACGTGCTGGAGGGACAGATTCATCACCCAGAGACTCCCTATGCTGTGGAACAGAATCCCGGTCCATGTGAGACAGAGCACCTCGCTGGCTCTGTTCAAGAGGAATCTTGACCAGTGGATGGGAGATCGTAGGTTTACCCCGGGGATCATCTCTGTATCACCGCTGGACAGAGGCACGGCAAACTAATGGGTATAGTATTCTTCAACCTAAGGGGTGGTGAAAGCCACACAACTCTGGCTAGGCTTATAAATGCCCTAGGGCAGATAGCCTAGTATGAACCTATGAACCTATGAGAAAAAACTGCACAGATTGTTAAAAGACATAGAGCAAAAGAAACTGACAATGAACAGATGCAGTAATTCAGCAAGATGCAGTGCCTGTACTATAAAGTACATTTGATGTAGATTCCAAAGTAGGCACCAAATAACATGAAATGCAAAGAATAGAGAACTCCATGTAGTAATGTTTGTGAGCTGAATCACACATGCTTTGGTAAAATCCTTGAAGTGCTATTGTTTGGTGAAAACAAAAGCCACTTGCTAAGCTAATTAACATCTCAAAAAATACTGAATAACTCTGTTTACTAATCCTTTCCAAAGAAATAGAAGTCAGGAGAAGGCAGGTCATTAAAACATTTAGAAGACACCTTTCTTTGAAATTAACAAGCCACAAGCTAAAATAATGAATGGCTCAACCTAAAAGGTGTTGTGAGTAGATCAGGAAGAAAAAAAGAAGGACTGTGATTAAAAGGCTGAAGCTTCCCGTAGGTAACCCTCCCCTACCATACACAGACAAGTCTCGAGCGTGCTCAGAATTACACACTGCTCAAGGTAAACATTGCAGAATGTAAACAAAGAAACGCTGGGATTGTCCCTTTAACACCTCTGGTGATGTCGTGGTGGAGGTGTGGCCAGTGTCATATTGGTCACACACCCTGATCTACTGGCCACACCCCCATGCCCCACTTTGGCCTTGTTAAAAGGTGGCAACCCTATATACAGCAATTTGCATTTCTAAATCAATCTGTTGCACAGGGCAGGTAGTATTAGAATGCTCCCCTTGGCATCAAAGTGAACAAATTCACACACCCAGCAGTTGGAAACATTTAAGTTAGTGGCATATAGATGCAGCATTTAAAGAAACAAGTTTTATCTCATGTCAATCAAAAGCAGTAGACTTAGTGATGTCATCAGAAGGAGGTGTGGTACCATTTTCAGTCATCTCAGGAGACATCAAGAGGATTTTTTTGCAATGTTAAGTGTGGACCCAATTCAGTATCCCGGCATACTTTACTGCAGTATAAGTAGTTAGGATGAGATGAAATGAGGTCCCATATACCATGGCTGCAAAGATTTGAGTTGGAACACCTTCACATAAACCCAATCACCGGGCCATAAAGCACGAGAGGGAACATTTGCCAGTTGAGGAAGGGCTTCCTTAGTGTGTTTATGAAAAATCTGTAAGATAGAAACAAGCTTTGAGCAATAGTTCAACAAGGCTTCATTAGTAAATACTAATTCACAGTTTTTGACTGGTGGGGAAGGTGGCATTCTCATAAGTAAGAATTTCATGAGGACTTAATTTACGAGTAGTGTTTACAGTTCCTTGCATACTCATCAGAGCCAGAGACAAAGTGTTTGGCCATTTTAGCCCCATTTCACTACAAACTCTGCTAGTTCTGATTTTAAGAGTCTAG
The DNA here is from genome assembly GCF_019279795.1 of Protopterus annectens. Lineage (NCBI taxonomy): Eukaryota > Metazoa > Chordata > Ceratodontiformes > Protopteridae > Protopterus > Protopterus annectens. Next base: position 1,434,079,890 of record NC_056732.1, on the reverse strand, counting down.
TTAGACTTTTCAACAAGACCAGATGACTGTGGGTGATGGGGACAATGTAACTGTAAACAAAGTTTTAACACAGGACACAATTTTTTAATAATATCAGCAGTAAAATGAGTACCTCTTTCCAAACTAATATTATGAGGTATACCAAATATAGGAATAAATTATTTCGGCAATTTCTTCACTACTGTTTCATCATCACATTTGGCACATGAATAGGCTTCCATCTATGCAGAAAAAATGAATACTGCAAGGTACACCAAATCTAGGAATAAATTATTCTGGTAATTTCTTCACTTCTTTGTCAACATCACATTTAGCACATGGACAGGCTTCCACCCATGCAGAAAAAATGTATGAAAACATAGTGCATTTCCTCATCTGGATAAAATCCAATTTTATATTTACAAAGGTCTCTCAAGGTGGGGGCAAAGCAGAAGGTGGGATTTTTACAGGAGGTGCAACATTATGTGACAAACAGATTTCAAAATTATTTACATAATAGCTAACTAGAGACTGAGAAAGAGGAGCAGACCAATCCCACTGAATAAGAAGTCCATGCTTACCAATGTGATTTGGTAAGTGGTATGCCATTACCAAAGCATAGTTCATCCAAGGGTGCTACTATCCTGCCATTAGGGTTCCTCCATATTAGATTGGTATGCTTTTTACTACCCACACTAATCCACCTCTTTTTCTCAGTCTGTGAAGCTTCATTCTCTAAAGTAGTTAAATCATTAAAATTACAAGGATGGTCAGTCTTTTTAGATGCTTACTTCATAGTAAAAAGAAAAATTTTAATGACAGCAACATCTAAACCAGCAGTTGCTTGGTTGCATAATCTGCTAACCAGTTACCTTTAATAGTGACAGTGTCCCCTTTTATATGAACATGCACTTTAACTACAGCTAAAGCCTTTGGTAACAGAAAGCATCTAATAAACCTTTAGCAAGCATACTTTCTATTTTTTATTTCAATACCTTCTAATGTTAACTCTTCTACAAACTTTCCATTTTTGATGTCAGTACCTGCTGATGTTAAAAATCTTTCTTGTCTCCACAATTCCCCAAAGTCATGGGCTACCCTGAACCCATAATGGCTATCAGTATAAATGCTCACAACTTTGCATTTAGCTATTTTACAGGCTTTGGTTAATACAATCAATTTGACTTGTACAGAGGTAAACCCTTTTAGCTTTTCCTGACACAGTACTGTATTTTCATAGGTTCATAGGTTCATACTAGGCTATCTGCCCTAGGGCATTTATAAGCCTAGCCAGAGTGTGTTTGGCTTTCGCCACCCCTTGGAATGAGTATACTGTGCCCATTATAAGGTTTAGTTTACTGTACCTCTGTCTAGCAGTGACACAGAAGTGACCCCCGGGGTAAACCTGCGATCTCCCATCCACTCGTCAAGGTTCCTCTTGAAGAGAGTCAGTGAGGGGCTCTGCCTAACATAGACTGGGATTTTATTCCAGAGTGAAGGGAGCCTCTGGGTAATCTGTCCCTCCAGCATGTCCTATTTATTTCTGTGCTGAGGTTCAAATCTCTCGCTTGCATAGCTCTGGTAGATTTGGATTTTCTGAGGTGGAGCATGTCCATTAATTCCGGGTTGGACATGACCTTGTACGTTAGGCATAGATCGCCTCTGAGTAGGCGGTATGCTACTGAGTAGAGCTGGAGTTTCTTTAGCCGGGCAGCATATGACATATGTTTGAGTCCCTTGATCCTCTTGGTGAGGTACTTTTGGGGTCTTTCCAATTGCTGCAGGTGTCGGGTAAGGTACATCCCAAATGGGGCATTGTACTCAATTATGGGCCTGATGAAGGAAGAGTAAAGGGGCACAATGACCTCTCCCGATCTAGATGTGAATCCCTTCATGATAAGGTGGGCAATATAGAAGGTCTTTCTAACCACTTTGGGAATGTGAGTGTCGAACGAGAGGTTACTGTCAACTTGGGTCCTTAGGTCCCTAATTACTTCTTCCGTACTTAATGGATTACCACCTATGTGGTAATTTGTGGGCACTTTGTTTTTCCCAAAGGGTATGACTATACACTTTTTGGCATTGAGTTTAAGGCCATGGCTCTGGCACCAGTTTTCTGTTTCTATGAGACCCTTTTGAAGGATGCTTGTGTCTGCTGGAGAATCAATTATGGCGCCCAGTTTGCAGTCATCTGCGAACTTAGTCAGCCACAATCCTCCCATGTTAGCCTGTACCTCAGAAAAATAAATACCGAACAAGAGAGGTCCCAGGACCGAGCCCTGTGGGGCGCCACTTGTGACTGGTTTAAAGTCTGACATGGCTCCAGCAATTCTGACCTTGTGGGCTCTGTCCTTGAGCCAGTTTGTAACCCATCTTATGACATAGGGGTTTATATTTAAGCTGGAGAGCTTGTCTATGATGCCCGAGTGGGGTATTGTGTCAAAGGCTTTTGCAAGGTCAAGGTAGGCTGTGTGAACTACCTTACCTTCATCAATGGCCTTGGTGACTGTTTCAAAGAAGTTAACCAGGTTCAAGAGGCAGGATCTGCCCTTAACAAAGCCGAATTGGGTAGGATCCAATGTCTGTAGGTCCCCAATGTCTTTGTTTATGAGTTCCATAATGATCCTCTCCATAGCTTTGCAGACCAGGCTCTGAGCATATCTGGGAGTTTCCACCCAGGTTTCTAACATAACTAAAGAAAGCCTTGTGATTATCTTTAGTGTCTTGTGCAATTTTTCTCTCAAAGTTGGTCTTGGATGATTTTATGAGTGTTCGTAGTTTTTTGCTAGTACTGATCAGAGATGCCTTCCCTCTTAGGGATTTTGCTCTATCATGTAGTAGCTTCCTCCTTCTGTTGTATAGCTTATTAATGGCTGGGGTCCACCAGACAGGTTGCCTGCCTTTGGGGGAATGGGTCTTGGTTTTATTTGGGATTGCATGATCCATGCATTCCTGTAGGTGTCCATAGAATGCGTTTATAAAGGATTCAGCAGAGTGGGCTGTGGTTTCCACTGGCCCGGGGGCTTTGAAGGATTCCACTTCAGTCTTAAGAAGTGTGAAGTCAGCTTTTGAGAAGTTCTTCACTGTGGTCTTCTGTGCTGGGGGTGGGGGCGGGATGTGGATTTCCAGGGAAATTTTTTTATGGTCCGATCTTACCAATGAGGGGTATACTTCTGGTATGGAACATTGTGTCCCCATGTTTGTGATGATCAGGTCTAATATGTTTTCCTCTCTTGTGGGAGAGGTGACTAGTTGTTCCATAGCATTTGAGTTTATGAATTCTAAGAACCTTTGGGCTAGGGTGTTGGGGCTTGAGTAATGCTCCCAATCTATGTTTGGGTAGTTGAAGTCCCCCAATATGATGGTGTTTGGAGAGACCTTCATATTCCCCAGTGTCTTTAGGAAGGCTGTGTGGGGTTCCTGAGTTTGAGAGGGTGGTCTGTAGCATGCTACAAACTGGAGGGCAGTTTTGCCTACTGTTAGTTGCACATGGATGGTCTCCAATGCTTCGTGCATTACCACTAACCTGGAGGTCTGGGTATCCTTGATGAATATGGATACTCCACCTCCTTTTGTGGTTCGGTCCAAGTTCTGTGGCCGAAAAGCATGATATGAGGTATAACCTGGTAGTGCTGGGGTGCTCTTGGGAACCTTGAACCAGGTTTCTGTCACTGCACAGACATCGATGTTCTCCATACTGAGGAGGGCTTCGAGAGCATGCATCTCGAGGTTTAGACTTCTGGCGTTGAGCAGCATTACCCTTAGTTTCATTCTACTTGTGTTTTTTAGGGAGGTGGGTTTGTCTTTTGAGCCTTGCCTAAAAAAGGCACTATGGGGGTGGCAAGAGCCTTTGTCAATATCCGAAAGCCCAGGGGTGACAGGTGCAAGCCGTCCCTTGCGAAGCAGTGTGGCTTGTCGAGCATGTCATCTCAAACAGACAGACATTAGATCCCCTTAGAATTACACCAATACTTAAGCCAATTGTTAAAATTGATCATTTTGTCTTTGTACTGTGGCATCATTCTTGGTGAGGGTAGGATGCTGCTTAAGGTCAAGGTCATGCTGGCCTGGGCTACATAATCAGAGAGCTTGTCTATGTCTCTTTTCATGTAGTCCAGGGAGGTACATCTCATGTCATTCACACCAGCGTGGACAATGACTGAGTCATATTTGTACCTGCTTTGGAGTGACCTGAGTGCTTGTGTACATATAGCAATACCTGCAGAAAGGCTTCTATTTCTGTCTCTTCCACATGATCCATCCACACACAACTCCATTTCTGTGTTGTCCATTGTAATATATCTCAGCTTGGGTCTAGGAGAAAGCATATGGTTTGTTACAATTATACAGTCATTCAGTTCACCGTCTCCTGTCATAGGCAGGAGGGATTCCTGGTTCAATACCTGGCATCACTCATTGATGGGGTAGAAATAAGCAACAATTCATATTTTGTTAATAACATGACCACATGCCCAACAGAGCAAGCAACAATGAACAAAGTATAAAAAATAAAAAATAACACCACCAAAACACTCGTAGTTCCACAAAAACAAAAGGAAAAACTTTAATACTGTAGACTTAACGCTTTCACCCTGTAGTCTCAGGGCTTCATCAGAGTACTGATACAAACACTGGAAGAAGTTAAATAGTAGCACAAGATCACACGGTTTAAAACCATTAACTAATTAAATTATATGTCATTAAAATCCACAATGTGACACCCTTCCACCACTAATGTATATTGCACACAAATCAAATGTCACTCATTAAACATATTTAAAAATACATAAAAAAAATAAATTTGCTTGGTTCTTAATTTTAACACCAAACTCAGTGAAATGGAATCATTATGCCAATAGGCGCCAGAAGCTGTTGAAGACTGGGGGGGGGGGGAGTGACAGGGGCACTTAGTAACCTAAAAAGGGCAATTGTTTATAACTATTTACTACCACAACATAGGTTCACTTGGAGAACATTTTAAGCTTAGCCAATTCCCTTTTGGTGCATGAATTAACATTTTCTGATTGGTCTTAATATCCCATGGCTGATAATTGTATATTAGCCCTAGTGAGAATAACTGTGACCATTCCATAAATAATTTGAGGAGACCCGTGTAAGGGATGCAGCATTTAGGAACTGCCTCTATCCATTAGTGGCATGAGAGACAATCCTGGAGTACATTTTCTATTACCCATCCTTAGATCCAAGTTGCATTTAAATATGGGTGGATGAGCTTTGTTTTATTTTTATGGATAGTCTGTTCTGGAACAGTGATACCCTCTGTGATATATATCCATCTCTCCACAATATTCAGTTTAGATACCTGGACTGAGTATTTCTGATGCCATTTGACTTGCTGATGTTCAGTAGGTCCATCTGTATTAGGTCAGAGGATGCCTTGTATGCCAGACATGTCACCTCTAAGCACTCTGTAGGATGCCGAGTATAGTAATAAATCTTTGAGGTGGTCCATGCAAGAGCTATTGTTTAGGACTTGTATCCTTTTAAGTAAGGCATCTCTGAAGGTATTCCAGTTGTTGCATGGGGCTGGACAGATACATGCCAAAGTGGGCATTAAACAAAATGATTGAACTAATGAGAGTTTTGTAAAGAGGGACAACAACATCTCTAAAGCTAGTCACAATCAATTTGTTTATAAGCTGTGCAATACAGAAAGGCTTTCTTATGACTCTGGGCACATGTTGGTCAAAAGTTAGGTCACTGTGTACACACAAGTTCCAAAATGCCAAACAATTGAGTTCTCAGAGGGCATTGTCATGATTTTGACACCAGTTATTGTTTGGGACAAACCTTCTTGCATGATGGTTAAGTCAAATGGGGATTCAGTAACTGCTCCTAGCTTGCAGTCATCTCAAACTTAGCCAGCCAAAGCCCTTTGGTATTTCATTTTACTTTTGAGATGTATATGCCAAACAGAGAAAGTCTCAGCACCGAACCCTGGGGGACTCCATTGGTAACTGGTCTCTTCCCCTATTTTGATCTCCTGCATCCTGTGAGCAAGTTGGAAATCCAGCTAGTGATGCAAGTGTTTGCTCCTACATTATTCATCTTTTGTACAACACCTGAGTAGGGGATTGTGTCAAAAGGCTTGGCCAGGTCAAGGTAATGTGGTGTGAACTGTTTTACCTTCATCCATTGCTTTGGTAACAAGAGTAAAGCTTAAAATTTGTCGATGATTTTGAGCCTTTCACACTTTCCTCTGGGCTGTTTTCAAACACATTTTTAGGGTCATGCATACATGTATGCATTCTTTCATTCACCTTCCTGATTGTATTAAATTATATTCCTTGTATAACACAGTAGCAGTTGTTAGATTGTGTTTTAAATTTGTAGTTTTGAACAGTCTTCCAGTAAGCAATGAAACAAAATGTATGAACCAATAACAAAACTACCCATTTCAGAAAATTTCAACCATAAAAGGCCACTCAAACGTCTGTCATTACAATCCACCAATATCAGTAAATATGCAAAATATCTGTAGCAGTAAGTCATCTAAATAATTCCACATTAAAGGGATCTCTAACTAATGAAGACTGTATATCTCATTATTTCATCTACAAATAAAGTGGCTGTTCCCCTTGAAGAATAAATTGCCTATGTTACATTAAAAAATGATAAGCTAGTAACATTGCAATAGGGAATGGATGGCAAACTGATAACAGGTTCATAGTTACTAGGTAATTCCTCCAAATGAGGACATTCACAGGACTGCAGCATCCACTCCCTTTAGAGTACAACACAGTACAGTGTCAGCAATCCATCTGCATACTGTGGGACTAGAACCCACAGCCTTCTGCATCAAAAGTAAGGCTACTACCTATTGTGCTACTAACAATGCAAACAGACTTGGAATAAGCAGCAATAAATTTCTCTTCCTCTAAAGCTCTCAGCAAAATTATTTATTTATTTAACATTTGTTTACCAAGAAAGTTCATCTTGGAACAATGCCAATTATCAGCATTTATTTGCTCCAGACTCATGTATTTGTAACATGGGAGGAAACCCACACAAATACAGGGATACAGACTCAACACAGAAGGCACCTCAGCCAAGAATCAAACCAGACACCTCTTACTGTAAGGTGGCAGCACTCTCACTGCACCGTCCACTTGACACAAATAAATCTCTCAATTTCACAGCAGAAGAACTCTGGAAAAAGCTACAATTTATTTGGGGGGGGGGGAGACAAAGGCCCAATACCAGGGACACATTTTAAATATTGCTTGTATAATCTTAAAATGTTGCTAAAATAGTGTTTTGTGTTACCGTGTGTTTCCAAAAAAATACTGAAACTTAAAGAGCTATCATTATGTAGTGAATTCCATTCTCACTGATTTGCCATAAAACCACATATTTTAGGAGGATCAAACCAAACTCCTTAGATCACAAGTGGTGATACACACACACACACACACACACACACACACACACACACACACACACACACACACACACACACACACACCTACCTTCCTGCATAACACACACACGCACACACACGCACACACACACACACACACACACACACACACACACACACACACACACACACACACACACACACAAACCCTGCATAAAACACACACCCCTACCTTCCTGCATAACACACACACCTACCTTCCTGCATAACACACACACACACACACACACACACACACACACACACACACACACACACACACACACACACACACACACATACCTACCTTCCTGCATAACACACACACACCTACCTTCCTGCATAACACACACACACACACACACACACACACACACACACACACACACACACACACACACACACACACACACACACACACCTACCTTCCTGCATAACACACACACACCTACCTTCCTGCATAACACACACACCCCTACCTTCTTGCATAACACACACACACACACACACACACACGCACACACGCGTGTGCGCACACACACACACATACCTACCTTCCTGCATTACACATGCACACACACCTACCTTCCTGCATAAAACACACACACACACCTACCTTCCTGCATAACACACACACACAAACACACACGCACACCTACCTTCCTGCATAACACACACACACCTACCTTCCTGCATAACACACACACACACACACACACACACACACACACACACACACACACACACACACACACACACACACACACACACCTTTCTGCATAACACACACAGACACACACACACACACACACACACACACACACACACACACACACACACACACACACACACAGAGATGACATCCCGGGCTGTGTACTACATGAACTTCAAAATGAACTGGCACCTCACCTAAGTGCCATGTTTAATTATACCATCACCTCAGGCTTCATGCCCACTGAGTGGCGTACAGCTACAGTTATCCCACTCCACAAATTGGGGGGCCACCTTGGATCCCGGGAACTACCACCCTGTCAGTCTGATGAGCCTGATCTGCAAGGCCATGGAACGTATTATGGAACTTAAAAACAAAGACATTGGCAACCTTAATACACTGGACCCCACCCAGTTTGGGTTCGTGAAGGGCCGATCTTGTCTCCTGAACCTGATTGACTCCTTTGAATCAGTCTCCAGAGCCGTGGATGAGGGTAAGGCAGTCCACACAGCCTATCTGGACCTCGCCAAGGCCTTTGACACCATCCCCCACTCTGGAATCATAGATAAACTTACTAAGCTGGGCATTAATCCCTACATCAATCGATGGGTTGCCAACTGGCTTACTGACAGAACCCACACTGTAAAAGTAGCTGACTCCAAATCCAGCTCCAGACGTGTGACAAGTGGAGTACCTCAGGGTTCAGTCCTGGGACCTCTCTAGTTTGACATCTACTTCTCTGAAGTACAGGCCAACACTAAGGGACTCTGGCTAACAAAGTTCACAGATGTCTGCAAACTGGGAGCCATTATTGAATCCCCAAATGATGCTGATACTCTACAAAAGGGCCTTACAGAAACAGATGCTTGGTGTCAAGCTCAATGCCAAGAAATGTATAGTTATCCCCTTTGGGAAAAAACATGTACCCATGAATTACCACATAGGTGGCAGTACACTAAACACCGAAAGTGTGATAAGAGACTTAGGGACACAGGTGGACAGTGGTCTCACCTTCAATAACCACATCACCACAACAGTCAGTAAATCCTTCTATGTGGCACACCTCATCACTAAGGGCTTTTCATCCAGAAAAAAGGAGGTCATTGTCCCACTGTACTCATCCCTCATTAGACCCATTATAGAATACAATGCCCCATTTGGTATGTATCTCTCAAGACATCTGCAACAACTGGAAAGGCCGCAGAAATACCTCACTAAAAGAATCACAGGCCTAAAGCAGATGCCCTATGCCAACCACTTTAAAAAAACTCCAGCTATACTGCCCATACATGTCAAGCAGAGCACCTCTTTGGCCCTCTTCAAAAGAAACCTTGATGACTGGATGGGAGAAAGAAAATTCACCCCAGGGATCACGTCAGTCGCCCTGCTAGACAGGGGTCCAGGGAAATAAATAATGTGGGAAGAAATAGCCAGGGAGTTGTTATGGCTAGGCTTGTATAGGCCCTAGGGCTGATAGCGAAGTACCAACCTATGAACCTATGAACCTATGAACCTACCTTCCTGCGTAACACACACACACACACACACACACACACACACACACACACACACACACACACACACACACACACACACCACACACACACACACCACACACACACACACACACACACACACACACACACACACACACACACACACACACACACACACACACACACACACACACACACACACACACACACACACACACACATCTACCTTCCTGCATAAAAGAATTCAAGCAGCAAAGCAAATGGAGCCTTCACAAATAGCCCTCCTGCATAAAAGCATTCAGGCATATAAGCAAAAAAAAAACAGACACACACACACACAAAGCAAACGTAGCATTCAGGCATTGAAGTGGACTGAACATTTTTTAGCAGGAAGTTCCTATTTTTAAGAGCCTGTGTTCCTCTTTTCAATGTCTACAAGTAAATAGGTATGGAACTCTCTCTCAAAAACTGCCAGCTTAAATCACAACATCATTAGGAATTCTCAAAGGATATATTTTCATTACCCAAAGGACTCCCTAACTGTGGAAAAAAATCTGCTTACATGTTAAACAATTTATCACTTTAGCTTTCTTCAAGTTAAAGTCTCCATCACTTGATGGGTTCACATAAATTTATCCCCAGGATTAGAAGTATGGTCCTCATCAACAAATAAAGTAATTATACTGTATACTTTCTAAGGTGCATGGCTAGGCCTTGCCTGCTTAGTACTAAACTATGAACCTTTAAGATGAATCAAAGGAATCTTTGCAGTTAACTAATGAGAATTGGATTAGACTGTTAGGCTTAGAATCTGCAGCACATTTCATACTTTAGACTATCTAACCTAGGGCTCCATAATGCAGTTTGAAAACGCGTGTACAAAAAAAAACCGGTGCTGTATTTCCATCGAAAGCATGATTAATCATTCTCCTAGCCACAGTATGTACTGATAACACTGTCATAATTTGCTGAACAAATATGAGAAGCGATAATGGTTTTCTATAATTTCTTAAACAGGAAACACACCGGTTCTGTCTTAGAAAGTCACACTGTCGCTATTTTAGAAACTGTTTGCCTTGGGTCAGTTCATCGGTCAGACCAGCTCTTTCCCTAGTCACTCATAAAACTAGTAGTGACCTCCATAACAGCTATCTATTTTTGTTGATCAGGATGGAAAAGTCCAACTAGAGAAAACCCATTTTCAGCGGGGGACTGGGAAGAAAAGCTCCACCAACAGGCAATTAATAGGCAAAGAAACAAGCTGCAAGTCCTGCCGTGATAATAAGGAACATAATGTAAAACTGGGACTTCATTCTGCTTTTCTGTTGAAAAAACATAACCACTTCTTTCTATGAGCCAATTAAAATGGATTCTTCACACATAGCCTTCCTGCATATAAGCATAATGGAGCACACCTACATATAAGAAAAACGGTAACTGAGCACAGGTTGCATATAATCAAAAACAGAGCACAGCCTGCATAAGCATAACTTAGCACAGCCTTGGGGGAAGACAAAAACACATAACACAGCCTGCATATGCATAATGGAGCACAGCCTTGGGGGAAAAGAAAAACACATAAAAATCTCTCCTTACCATGGGTTACTCTGGCAGCAGGTTTGATGTGGAACGTAGTTATTTCCGCACACTTTTGTGTTTGAGTTTACGTTAGCATGCAATGCACACATGGGTCCACCTATAGGTCTTGCAGCTGTAAAAGTGGAGGGGGTGCTCCATCCCCCTCGGTCTATGGTTTCGGCACCCATGTTAATGCCTGGATATTTCATAGCATTAGTTCTGAATTACCATTCCATCTCAAGTTTTTCTAACCATAAGTTCAGATCACCACCCCTTCCTTGATCTCTAACTCTGTCTATGACAAAAAATAAACTTTTTTAAAAATTAACACAACCAACTGAGTGTGTATAGAGTGCATGTTCTTTCTTCTTATTTTTAATATCCCTGATGTGTTCTAACACTCTTTCCTTTAATTTACTTGTGGTTTTACCCACATAAAAGGTTGGGCAGGAAATTCATGTAGCCATGTATATCACCATTCTCATGTTACAATTACAAATACCAGGACATGGGATGGTACGGGGGGGGTAACTGTCAACTGCCACATATGGGCCAATGTTAATATATTTACAGGCTTTACACATGTTACATTTAGACATTCTTGAAAGCACATATTTATTAGTCATACGCTTTTCCACTAATTTTTTTATGTTTAAGCCTCTATTATAAATAACCCTTGGACTATCTTCTAAAGTTTTTAAGTCCTCATAGTTGAATACTAAATTCCAGATATTGTTCACTGTATTTCTAATTGTCAAAGCCTCACTGGTGTAAGATAGTACGAAAGTACTATCCACTGGTTTATTCTTCACAGTTTCATGTCTACTCCCAAATGAAGTAGATAAAATTGGTGTAAACCTGTCATTCCTCTTGTGTAATACATAGTTCCTAGTTCTTAATAATAATTTGATAGGATACCCCCTGTCTCTGAACATACCTATCAAAGTGTACAACCCCTCTTTAAATTCAATAACATTACTTGTCAGTCTCGATATTCGTACCATCTGACCCTTTACTATACAGTTCTTTTGGTGCGTGGGGTAACAACTTTTGTAATGAAGAAATGAATTTGAGTATGTATCTTTCCTAAATATTCTTGAATTCAATTTTTTACTAGTACTATCCCACGTAAGTCTAATGTCTAGCAAATCAATACTTTCCATATCTACTCTGTGGGTAAACTTGAGGAAAGATGTTGTGGAGTTTAAATAAACTACAAAATCCTCCAGCTCCCTTTATGAACCTTTCCAAAATATCAGGATGTCATCCAAAAATCTCAACTAAATAATGGTCTTATCAAACAAGTGGGACTGAAACACGTTCTTGTTCCCACTGGGCCAATGTTAGGTTAGCATAAATAGGTGCGCATTTGGCCCCCATAGCGACACCTGAATTTTGGTGGAACAATTCACCTTTAAAAGCTAAAAAATTATTTTTCAGAACCATTTCCATCAAATCTACCAACACACTTCTTTTTACATTATGAATGCCCTCTTTTCCTTTTAAAGCTTCTTCAAATAATTTTAGCCCCTCAGTGTGTGGAATAACTGTGAACAGGTTTGTCACATCTACTGTAGCAAAAATAAACTCACTAGAGATAACTGTGTCCCTTAGAATTTCTAGACAGTGCCATGAATCTTTTAAAATATGTTTATAACTATTGAGCAATGGCTTACACCAAAAATTTATGTAAGCTGCAATGGGCTCTGTCTTTGACCCTGTTGCTGTCACAATTGGCCTAAATGGTGGGTTTTGCAGGTCCTTGTGGACCTTCGGGATCCAAAAAATATTTGGAGTTTCTGGTAAATCAAGAGATAAAAATCTATACACCTCAGGGTCCAACAATTCTTGAATTAAAACATCATACAAGACCCAATCAACGTTTGCGTATTCTCTAACCAACTCATTGTTAGAAATTCTTTCATAGACTGAGGCGTCATTAAGTAACTCACACATGTTGAAAACATAATTGTTGTGGTCTGTAATGACTACCCCCCACCTTTATCTGGTATCATGACTCTGACTTGGTTAACCAGATTGAGTTCTTTTAAAACCTGTCTCTCACACACTGTCAAGTTGTCACTAAATGTTTCCTTATTTAAAATTGCTTTCCTAATTTATTTTTCACATAAAATGTCAAACAGTGCAATAGAACTATTCATAGGTGATGCAGAAGTACTTTTCCTTTTAAGCACTGTCTGTCTAATACCAGTCACTTCATGTTTGTCATGAAAAAACATTTTCAAGTTTAACTGTCTGAAAAAAAGTTTAAACTAGTTAGAATCGTAGCAATATCCTGTTTAAAACAAAAAACAAATAAAAAGCCCTTAGTAAGCACAGACATATGGGTGCCAGTAATACACATTTGTGAATAGTTGTAACAAGAAAACTCATTTTTTGTAATAATAGTACACTTTGTTTGCTCAAGAGAATTAAAATCAACATCTTCTATTTCATCATAAGGTGTAGTGAATTCAAACAATAGTAATATTTCACCATCTATTTGTTCTTTTGGTATGAGGAATTCCTCCATTGTTTCCCTCCCCAATTCTTTTGATCCCTGTTCATTAGTCTCTGCGACCTTCTGGGGAGTTAGGGTGGGACCAAACAATCACCTTCCCTGTTAATTCCACCTAATTCACTGTCACCATTATTGTTAAAGGAATGTTCAAAATCTCTATTGTTATTGTGCTGTTGTTTCTTGTCACTACCCACAGGCAAAAGATACACTGTCTTATTAGGGGTCTATATTAGAACACCGAAGATTCAAAATTTTGAGTGTTCTAATATCGACCCGTTTTCATTGAACCCTGAAAATATCGAAGAAACAGAAAACTGAATTTTTTCCTAGGGAAAGAATTCTGTTGTCTGTTTCTATTGCTTCGGTATTTTCAACGCTGTGTTGGAAAGTTATGGGTCGGGTTCAGGTAAGTGTGCGATTGTGTGGATGTGAGGGTTAGGGTGGGGTAGGTGAGTTAGGGTTAGGGCGCCAGTGAGGTGATTGTGCGATAGTGACGGACCCTTGGGTTAGGGTTTAGGTTAAGGTAAGTGGATAGTTAGTGGTGTATGTATAGTTTAGTGTAGGGTTAGGTGTAAGAGTTTAGATGTATGTGTGTAGATTGCTGTTTGTTTGGTGTGCTTGTGTTGTGTGTATGTGTTTTGGAACAGCAAATTTTTTCCTTAGGAAAAAAATTGCTGTTCTGTATGTTCGATGTTTTAAATTTTCAATTAATAGGGTTCGATATTAGAACACTCGAAATTTTGAAAATTCTGTGTTCTAATATAGACCCTCTTATTAGCATAGTCTTGTGTGTCTCTTTGAATTTTCTTAAACTTTTTAACCAAATTACTCTTGACATGCTTGTCTACATCAGTTAATATTGAGCTGTAAACCGGTTTATTGACCTAAAATAGCAAGTCTTTAGTTATGTTAGCATTCATTTCAGTTAACTGTTTCTCCATACATACCAGTTTGCATTCATTTTCTCTTATGATAATCCAAACAAGGTCTAAACCAGTATGGTTAAACAGCTCCAAAAGTTCCCCATGCATTACTGACCTTGTTTCTGTTCCATTCAAAAATTTCCATAATCTTAAACCTTTTGGCACTTGTTTTAATTCCAGGGAACATTTCAAAAATACATTGTCCACTTGAATTGCCTTGAACCTACCAAGGAACTTTTCAAAGTTACGTAACTGCGTACGGAGTGTACCATGTCCTTCCTCTCCTTCATGGCTGTTGGACTGTTGCAAATTCTGCGTTTGTAGAACAAAAGAAAACGATGGCACTTCTAATCAAAATCTCTTTACTGGATCGGTTATTTACCTCTGATCTGTTCCTCACTGCTCCTGAACTGCTCAGAACTGAGTGCAGAGTTAGCAGTTCCATCTGGGTGTCAGTAAAAGTGGGTAAAACCACGAGAAATGTAAAGGAAAGAGTGTTACAACATATCAGAGATATTAAAAATAAGAAGAAAGAAAGTGCTCTCTATACACATTTGGTTGTGCTAATTTAAAAAAAAAATAATTTTTTGTCATAGACAGAGTTAGAGATCAAGGAAGGGGTGGTGACCTGAACTTACGGTTAGAAAAGCTTGAGATGGAATGGCAATTCAGAACTAATGCTACGAAATATCCAGGCATTAATGATTCCATTTCACTGAGTTTGGTGTTAAAATTAAGAACCAAGCAAATTTAATTTATGTCTATATACAACATGAGGTTTTTACAACTTTTTTATGTATTTTTAAATATGTTTAATGAGCGACACTTGATGTGGTGTAATATACATTAGTAGTGGAAGGGTGTCACATTATGGATTTTAATGACATATAATTTAATTATTTAATGGCTTTAAACCATGTGATCTTGTGCTACTATTTAACTTCTTCCAGTGTTTGTATCAGTACTCTGATGAAGCCCTGAGACTACAGGGTGAAATCGCCAAGTCTACAGTATTAAAGTTTTTCCTTTTGCTTTTGTGGAACTACGAGTGTTTTGGTGGTGTTATTTTTTATTTTTTATACTTTGTTCATATTTTGTTAACTTGGCAGCTGAAACATACTACATCTTAAATTTTATCAACAGTGCAGATACTACATGGGGAACTGCAACTGTATGTTTACATCCTAGAACCAATGCTACGGATTGTTCTACCATCAATGCAGCTGCTGCTACTGCCTGCAGGCAGTCCATTAATCCTCTAGCCACCAGGTCTAACAATGAATTGTAATATACAATAGGTCTAAATTCATCACCATGTTTTTGAATTAGTACCCCTACTGTATACCTCCCCTTTTCATGACAGAACAATCTGAATGGTTTCTTGTAATCTTGGGGGCCTAAGGTTGGGGCTTGTTTTAAGAAAGTAAAAGCACTTTCTCCCTTTTCTTTCAAGGGCAATGGCTCTGGCGGGTCTTGTTCGAGCATATCAGTCCAAGGTCTAGCAATTTCTGTGTAATTTAGTACCCATCATTGACAGTATCCAGTTAAATTTAGAAAAAGTCACAACTGCTGGGCAGGGTGCCTTTATGATACCTTCAACACATGAAGTCAAGGGATGCCTATCTTCTTGTGATATTAAGTTTCCTAAATACTTTACCTTACGTGACCACAACTGAAGTTTTTACTTTGATACTTTGTGTCCCTTTATGTTGCTAATTCAGTCAGTGAAACAATTGATAAGGCTATATTGTACTGGAATTATTGTACTCTGCTCAGAATTGAGTGCAGAGTTAGCAGTTCCATCTGGGTGTCAGTAAAAGTGGGTAAACCACGAGAAATTTAATGGAAAGGGTGTTAAAACACAACAGAGATATTAAAAATAAGAAAGAAAGTGCTCTCTATACACACTCAGTTGGTTGTGTTAATTTAAAAAATGTTTTATTTTTTGTCATAGACAGAATTAGAGATCAAGGAAGGGGTGGTGATCTGAACTTACGGTTAGAAAAGATTGAGATGGAATGGAAATTCAGAACTAATGCTACGAAATATCCAGGCATTAATGATTCCATTTCACTGAGTTTGGTGTTAAAATTAAGAACCAAGCAAATTTAATTTATGTCTATACACAACATGAGGTTTTTACAACTTTTTAATGTATTTTATATATGTTTAATGAGCGACATTTGATTTGGTGTAATATACATTAGTAGTGGAAGGGTGTCACATTATGGATTTTAATGACATATAATTTAATTAGTTAATGGCTTTAAACCATGTGATCTTGTGCTACTATTTAACTTCTTCCACTGTTTGTATCAGTACTCTGATGAAGTCCTGAGACTACAGGGTGAAAGCACTAAGTCTACAGTAGTAAAGTTTTTCCTTTTGCTTTTGTGGAACTACGAGTGTTTTGGTGGTGTTATTTTTTATTTTTTATACTTTGTTCATATTTTGTTAACTTGGCAGCTGAAACATACTACATCTTAGATTTTATCAACAGTGCAGATACTACATGGGGAACTGCAACTGTATGTTTACATCCTAGAACCAATGCTACGGATTGTTCTACCATCAATGCAGCTGCTGTTACTGCCCACGGGTAGCCCATTAATCCTCTAGCCACCAGGTCTAACAATGAATTGTAATATACAATAGGTCTAAATTCATCACCATGTTTTTGAATTAGTACCCCTACTGTATACCTCCCCTTTTCATGACAGAACAATCTGAATGGTTTCTTATAATCTTGGAGGCCTAAGGCTGGGGCTGTAGCAAGGGCTTGTTTTAAGAAAGTAAAAGCACTTTCTCCCTTTTCTTTCAAGGGCAATGGCTCTGGCGGGTCTTGTTCGAGCATATCAGTCCAAGGTCTAGCAATTTCTGTGTAATTTAGTACCCATCATTGACAGTATCCAGTCAAATTTAGAAAAAGTTACAACTGCTGGGCAGGGTGCCTTTATGATACCTTCAACACATGAAGTCAAGAGATACCTATCTTCTTGTGATATTAAGTTTCTTAAATACTTTACCTTACATGACCACAACTGAAGTTTTTACTTTGATACTTTCTGTCACTTTTTGTTGGTAATTCAGTCAGTGAAACAATTGATAAGACTATATTGTACTGGAATTAACTCGAAACAACTGAAATGAGACTGGAATGAAAGTATTTATTTGTTAATTACCCAAACTTGCACTGAACAGGTGCCAGTCTCTCCTTTATGGGCCAAGTCTTTTTGTACTTTTCAGAATGAATTTTGCATACTAGTTTAGAATTAGTTAAGAATGCTTTATTAGTGTTAATAATATCCGAATACTGTAATCAGTAACAGTACTGATGAACAATAACAGTCTGTAGAACATCTGGAATGCTGGATAACAGTAACACTGCTGATGAATATATCCAAAGTTTCTGCATGTATATTCTGAATGTCCTGAATAATATCAACTGAAACAGTCTTTTCCTCCTGAATATAATACATATTTGACCTGACTTCTACAGTCAGGCTCCAGTGTCTGTACTGCAAAGGCCTTTTGTATAGCAGTCCAAAAACTAATTTGGCTGACTCCACTGACATGTCTGAAGTATATCCTAATAATACCAAAACCCTGTAATATTTTACATGCCTCTTTAGCCTTGGTTTCCAAGTCTTGTTTTGCATGTGCCTCACAGTCTATTCTTTATCTAGTATTCCATTGCAAGTACACATATCTTTTCCTTGGGAAAGGAACATTCTGTAGCTCTCCCTGAAAACTGTTATTTCTACACATCTCATGCTTAGCAAGCAAGATTATCTTTTCCTTTCTACTGAACTGTCCTTCCCTGAAACTGAATGCATACATGAAAATACAAGTCTGATTCTATATTTTCAAGCCTATTGTTTACCTTAATGTACTATAGTGAACTCACTAAGAATACATGAAAACTCTCAGTCCAACAGTTCCCCCTGAGGTCCATGATGAAAGTTTTTACAGGGAACTTATTTTGTAGTTACCTCATATCTTTATTACTAACTACTGTAATCTGGTTTAAATATATGGGCTTTATGCTACCTAATCATGTCCTTTATGGTCTCAAAGTTACTGTTAGCTAATACCTCCAGCAACTTGTCTAATTTATCTAATTTTCTAATAGCTTTAACAGTTCCATATGCAGGAAATATACTTGCTCCAGCAGTTACCCCAATACCTAGATCCATAGTCTTTAAAGTCTTTATGGGGAATTTAGTAAAGCCTACATGGTCTTTTTTACCATGTAGGTATCATGGCATGTTGTTTACATGACAGTAAGCAGATTTGCAATTTAGTAAACACAGCTGGGTGGTGCCCATGCACATGCCAACATGGAAGTATCAGTGGCATGAAAATCACCTCATAAGCAGGGGAATTTCATGCAAATGAGGGAGGTAGAGTGATCCAGCAAGCAGATAGGTAGCCCTGCAGACCTTGTGTTGGTGTCTGTAGGATTTTAGACAGACAACAGAGGCATTAAAAATGCAAGTAGATGGACAGAAAATGGCATAGCATATACAGATATGAGCAAAACTACCCACTGTGTATCCAAAAACATAAGGGAAATAAGTTAAAATAATTTTTTTTAATGATCTGGTATGTTTACACAGGGTGCTACAGTGCACAAACATGCTTTTATGAAAAAATAAAAACATTAAAAAAAAAGAGTGGAAAAACACATTTAATAGTATGTGACAGAAATGTATTATAGGACCCTGCATGCGGTATCTACAATGGCAGAATGGTGGTGTTCCTAATGAGGTAAGACCTGGAACTGTGTAGTGTGCAGGTTGTGTGCATGGATCCCTATGCAAATGAGGTAGGGTTACTGAATAGCACAAATGGGTATCTGTGTCCACATATCCCTTCCGTGTGGGCACAGAACCTTGTTGGTATTCACAGAACAGGTAGCAAACATCAAGAGGGGGTGTGTCTGAGGACTTGTAAGCTCAATGGAGCTCAGCTGTGCCTGTTTGTGCAGTGCGCCACTGTGCTTAGCAGGGGGGTATGTACACTGGCTGCTAAGCTTTATTTACCTTTGGGGCATGTGTTTCTATGTGTTTGCATGGTGAGCCGCTGTACTGAGCATGATCTTTCAATTGGGTGCGAACAGTGACTGCTAAGCTTTGTTTACCTTTGCGGTGCTTGTTTCCGTGTGTTTGCGTAGTGTGCCGCATTGCTGAGAGTATCTAAAAAGCAATGATGTATTAATTAGCTGTGACCCTTGTTTAATTTAAACTAGGGCCAGTAAACGATCTTAATGATATACTAGGTAGGTGGAATGCATCATAGATAGCTAATCACACAGTCAGCACCTACATTAGAGCACTATAAAGTATGCATACACCCGACTTTCTAATTTTTCATCCATTCTCGACACCATTAGAGTACAGACCTGGGAATTTTAAGTGAAAGAATGCTAGGGGGTGCTGTAGGTCTGCTACATCTGTATGTGATAGATGCCAAAGTCACTGGTGCTGCTGACAGTAGACCTAGGCAGAGAAGGAGAACAGCATTCAGTCCCAGGGTAGCCTTCCAGGAGCTACATGAGCTGGAGATTGTAGAGTGCTACAGGGCGGACAGGGATATACTAGAAGAACTCACTGAGCTCTGCCACCCTCATCTCAGACCCAGAGCCAACAGAGGGGAACCCATCCCAGTGGAAACAAAGTTATGTGTCGCTATTAGGATAATAGCCACAGGTACCTTCCAAAGACAAACTGGGGACATGATGTGGGTCTCACAGGCATCAGCATCCAGGGTACTCCACCAGTTTCTGGGTGCCATGCTACCACATGCCAGTGAGCACATTTATTTTCCCCTCACCCCTGAGGCAAGGACAAGCAATATGCAACACTTCTGCTGTGTAGCACACTACCCTGAGGTATTGGGTTCCACAGATTGCACTCATGTACACATCAAGGCACCACCTGGTGGGCACAGTAGAATCTATGTCAACTGCAAGGGGTACCACTCCAACTGCCAGGTCATGTGCAATGCCCAGGGCATTACTGTGAATGTGTGTGCTGGCAGCCCTGGCAGTTATCATGACTCTCACATCTTGCATGCATCACAGCTCTACCAGATGTTTGCTAGGGTGGACATCCCACATGGCTATTTAGTGGGGGATGCTGGCTACACCCTGGAACCATGGATGATGACACCCATCAGAAATGTACACACACACCTACACAAGAAAGCCATAATGAGGCACACGCACAAACTAGGAACATCATAGAGTGTGTGTTTTGGCTGTTTAAGTCACAGTTCTGGTGCCTCACTATATTTGGTGGAGCCCTGCAGTACTCTCCAGCCACATGTACACATATGTTCACAATATGTGCCACGCTACACAATATGATCCTGTGGAAACAGCTGCAGCAGGATCGGCAAAGGGAAGGGATACACAGCCCCTCACCAGTGCCTAGGTCACCACAGCCACACTCACAAGAGGACTCGGAGGAGGAGCCACCTGATGATGTCCCTGTAGGCAGAAGTAGGCATGCCCAGTATGCCCTGGCATTGGATAACAGACAACACATAGCACATTCACTGACAACCTAGGGCCCTAGGGACTGACACCCTACTCCTACTCGTATACTTATAGTAAATGTGTTGATGCCAGGCAACCCACACAATCTGTACCTATCCATGTATTGGTTGTGTACTGCTTGCATCACACAGAGTCAGCCCTGAACTACAGGTCTCTCAACTGCCGCATTTGCAAGGTAAGTATCTAAGCTACACACTAATTGTAAGGATTATTATAATGTATCATAGGTATAGATCTGCTGCTGTTATGCAAGGAAACATAGTGGGCTAATTGGACAGATATAACATCCACATGGGACTACAAATACCCAGTCCAGTAGTATGTGTTCCTTAATAGTCACTAGGTCTTATGGTTGGAATATTCACTACATCAGTCCAGGGAGATGTTAAACAGTGGGCTCACATGATATTTGGACTACTTATATCCCAGAAGATTTATTTATTTATTTATTTTATTTTATTTTATTTTACATTTGTTGACCGGGCTAGTCCAGCTGGATATATGTCCATTTTCAGTGGAGGCCCGGGGAGAAAAGCTCCACAAATTACAACAACATAAAAGGTCAAGACAAAGACAATAACAGTATAATTTGGTACATAAGTTTTAACAATTATAGTACAAGCCTAAGATTATATATTTTATATTTCAGTAGGAAAAAGGAAAAATTTATCTAAGAATAGATGAATAAGACTAATACATTTGTATTAGAAATGGTGTAGTACAAATCTTTATAACATATTACAAAATTAGATACACCTAGTAATTTATGATAAGAGATACTGAGGTCTCACAAAAACCTAAGAAAGAAAAAACACTAGAGATCAATAGAGTATAGAAGAACAGCAAACAAGGATGGATTTCTAGTGTTATTTAACACATAGGTTGTGATACTATATGAAGGTGTTTGATCATTCCACTGTATATACTTATTTACATGAGAAAAATCCTAAGGAAGGTTAAGCTCACTAAAAATTAGTGAGACAACACAAGATCATGATAGGCTAGGAATTGTGGTTGTCTAGTTAATAGTTAGGTACTTAGTCTGGGTTAACACAGGGGCATAGCCAGTGTGATTTGAGGTAGGGTTTAAGCTTGCTTTTAAATAAGCTGACAGAGGATATTGAGGTTAGCTGGCTTGGGAGGATGTTCCAGGCTTTACCTACTGTATTGGAGAACAAGGTGTCACCAGCTAAGTTGTTGGATTTTGATATTTGTACAAGTAGGTTATTAGCTGAGCGTAAGGTCTTGAGGTTATTATAGGGGATGACTAGGGATGTAAGTATGGGTGTATTTTGAGGTAAATACAGGATCTTATGGGCTACTATTAATTGATTGAAAAGTATTAAATTTGGCAGCTCTAACCATCCTAACTGATTCAGATTGATACAGTGATGAGTTCTATAGGAGGACCCAGCTGCAAATCTGGCAATATTGTTGTAGGAGGATGTAAGTTTACTCAGATTACTTCTACATATTTTGGTATAGATAGGGAGGCATAGAGCAAGGTAGAGATGAGGTGGGTACGAGCAATAGTAACCCTGGCTGGAGGTGTAAGAAAGGGTTTTATTCTATAGAGGGAACCTAGTTTCTTGTTTACTATTTTTATGGTGTTATTAATGTGAGGTTCAAAGGACAAGTTGTTATCTATTAGTACCCCGAGTAGTTTGGTGGTTGGTTCCGGAGATATTATAGTTCCATCATTTGAAGTAATAGTAAAGTTAAGTGGGGAGGTTCTGCGGGTGGGGGTAAATAGTAGCATTTTTGTTTTTGGGGTTAAGGATAAGACGTCTTTGTAGGAGCCAGTTTTCAACTGTACTAAAGGTCATTTGGGTTAGTGACTGAAGTTCTGATTGAGAAGCAGCAGTGCATATGAGTGTGGAGTCGTCAGAGTATTGGATACAGTCAGCTTGAGGAATTACAGAATGAAGGTCATTTGTAAAGATGGAGAAGAGTAATGGGCCTAATATAGATCCTTGCGGGACCCCTAGAGTGACTGGGACGTGGGAAGATAAAGTATTTTCACATAGTACAGCCTGTTGCCTGTTATGTAGGTATGATTGGAACCACTGTATAGTATGGTTGTCCAATGACAGGTTTTTGAGTGTGTCTATAAGGAGGTGGTAATTCACCATGTCAAATGCTTTGGACAGATCAATAAAAACAGCTGAGGATAGAGTATCAATATTACGATTGCTGTTAATATGGTTAGTGAAGGATAAGAGAGCAGAGGTGGTGCTATGAAATGGTCTAAAGCCATGTTGACAGGGTGCTAATAAATTGTGATCGAGTAGGTAGGTTAACAGTTGTATGTGTATACATTTCTCCATTATTTTGCCAAAGGAGATAGAATAGCTATGGGCCTATAATTGGACAACTCTTTGGAGTTACCGCCTTATGCAGGGAATTATGTGAGAGACTTTCCAGATTAGGGGAATAGATCCTTCAGAAATAGTTCTGTTAATGAGGATGGATATGGGGTAGGCTATGACTTTAGCAGCTTTTTGCAGGTATTCTGCAGGTAATTTATCAGCAGAGAGAGTAGTGGGTTTAAGTTTCTGTATGAGGTTACAGATAAGTGAAGTGGGCACTGGCTGAAAATGAAATTGATGAGAATTATTGGTAAAGGTTGTGGCAGAGCCTGGGATGCTAGGGGATAGCTGGTTGGCTAGGGATTGTATGGTTTCAGTGAAAAAAGTATTAAATGAGTCATGTCCCATTGTTCCCCCACCCCCAACACAGCAGTGTACCCATACAACTGCTTTAACAAAAAAATCACCTGTGGTATATCGGTGTAACAGGCAATCTAAGAGCTGTAACATTGATATTGCTCATACCATTGTATGTCACTCATCATGCAGGGTAACAATGTACATATTTATGCTGCTGATTGTGTGATGAATGACTCCTCTCTATTTAGTGACCTGAGTGGCTCAGTGGACTAGGGAAGTTAGCATCGGGGATGGTGTTGATGGTTCTAATCTAGAATTACTCGCATCTTTTGCATGTGAGGTAGTACTATGTTGGTGTTGTCACAGACTGTCATACCTCTTAATGTAAGAAATCTGGACAAAGCCAGTAAGATTGCGAGAACATAGGCCCAAACATAGGGACAGATTTCAAATATTGTCCCCATAAACCTAGACAGTCACTGGAAGTATAGGTGTTGCATTATTACTTATGTTCTGAAGGATATAATGTCTGAAGCACAAATATCTCTCTGTAAGTAGTATAATGTAGTGACGTCAATATTCAATAATTCACCAGTAGACCACAAATGTATGAGGAACAGACCAAACATATGAAGAAAACTCTGGACATTCTGTGGAAATCAGGACAGTTGAGAGGTATGCAGACTGTTAGTCTGTTGGTGGTGTGACATTACCAACCACAGTCACAGATTAAGTACAGCATACAGCTGGGGAATGCTGTGGACAGTTTGAGTGAAGTGCATTACTGCAGAAACAGGGGTGGATGTTAATGTCTGTAACTTAAAAATTCTGGACTGGAGTACAGGTACTGGGCATGCCCATACACTTAGTTAAAGTGAGTGCAATCCTGTTGCCCTTCATCAAAATGACCTGTTATATATAAATTTCTATACATACAGATATACATATACATATCTGTCTGTCACTATCTCTCTCTCTCTCTCTCACACATGCATAGTATATCTATTGCTATGTAGTGTCAAATAGATATGTACTGATATATATAGCTATATATAGTGAAATGATACATACACCCCCCATTTATCGACATAACACATATACATATCATACACACACTCAGCTACAGTTATATATAAATATGTGTGTGAATGTCTGTATTGTCTGACATACCCTAATAATGGTGAGTAAATCTGTACTAGCACACATACTGTTGTTCAAAGGATCCAAGCTAAGGATGCAACAGTACAAATTCCACTTACCCACAGACCCCTGTGCCTGCTGGATGTCACCACATAGACAGACACAGGTGAGCAGGTGCTGTAATGTATAATGTTGTCAACGTATGTATGGACAGGACAACTTGCTGCTGGCTTCCACAGAGCTCTCTTCTACAAGGTCTGATAATGTCAGCCACCTTAAGACAACCAGCTGACAGTGTAATATCAGATGTAAGCTGTGGCACATGCAATAAGTACTGTGGTCTGTAGTGTATAAGACTAGATAGATAGGGGGTTTAATCTCACTCCAGCCCACTTGGTGCGCGTGTATATATCTGTATGGCATAACCTTAGCCTAGACACATGTAGGGTTTTGCAGTGTTTTATTTGTAGCAGGTGATGTGCCCCCCCCCAAAGGACTGACCACAACAAGGCCTGCGTATGTCATCAAACATATGTCCTAAAATGATAGCACTAGCAGTCATGAAGTGTGTTGCATGCACCACGTACTGTGATCTGTAGTATGTACCATTACATAAGTAAGTGTGCACACCTACTGTATACAGCCAACCTGCACTATGTATGTGCCTTGGCATGTTCTGTACACACTCACTGGAAGTGATGCTAGAATCAATATAGCCATGTGTTTGTGTAAGCCTGTTAGAGCATTTTACAACATGTTATGAACCATGGGACTTATGAATTGAACACAGAGAGTGCTGTAGCCTTCGACTGTCACTAGTCAGAAAGAGGTGGATGTATTCACTAATGTACAACCAATACCAACAGGTTTGGGATGTACATCCCAGAATGGCACTGGTATACTTAATTTGACAGTCATCATAGCTATAAATGTGCGCAATGGCACCATTGCCATATCACTACACAGGCATATCATACAAATGTAGCAGCCACACAGGTTACAAGGTACACCAATACACATTATAGAGGACATGTCCTATGGAGTCCTTGTCAGGACCATACATGTGTAATCTGTCTCCGAAATGCTTTGGAGAGGATGTGTATGGCTCCATACAGGGAGGTGTTAGTTCCCACTGTGTACCTCCTGTGTATTCATGGCAGGATCAACACATGTGACCGCCAACAACTTCAGTGTGGTATGCATAGTACATGTTGATGAGACAGGTATGTAGCATAGGCAGTGCACCCTACATGAAACAAGCCCCCCATGTATGTCACACACACATCTGCTGTGACACACATCATGTGCTGGCTACACATTGGGATGCAGAACACAACAATCATAACTGTTGTCTGGCAACTGTTGGTACTGGACACAGGATATATATATATATATATATATATATATATATATATATATATATATATCTGCATCATCTCCATCAAAACCCTCAAGCCCCTTATGAAGGGTAGCAGACCTTCTCACAGATTAGGGATGCATGATTATTCTGAATGCCAACATTGTCCTCATTAGCCTGTTATACACATATGGACCTATGGAGCCATGCAGTTATAGTGCTGTACTTTGCTGACGACATATGTCCACTTTGCTGACATGCCATCTTGTGCTACTTTATTTCCACTGTGTATCCATAGGTTATCCCAACAGACTCCTGTAACAGAAACAGAAACAGGCCCATGACACACCAGTCATCGTGTAACTATATAGCCAATTCAACAACATAAGTACCACATAAGGTACACAAATGTATGTGGCGTACTCGTGACAAATGCCAGCATACATTATCTCTCATTAACCACTGTAAGTGGCATGGTAAACCAACACTGCATTACACAAGTGCATGTGTACATGTTAAGTAATATAGTCATCCTGTGCATCAGACTCATAGCTTCATTTCCCTGCATTGATGTCAAGCATGACAGGGATGTGGCACAGGTATCATCACTTGCACAGGGTGTTGTGTGGGAATGCAGGAGGCTTAGGCTGGTCCAACCGGTAGACAGCATGTGTGTGAGTCAGGGAGGAGCATGTAAGATTGACCATTGATAGGTGCTGTATGTGTCTGTAGGTGATGCATTTGACAGTGCTTTGTGAGTATGTGCATGTACATGGTTAAGCTCAGTGCTAGCCCTACACATGTGTATGTTGGACAGCTTTGGACTGTACATGGTAGAGTTGACAGTTCACTGTCTCTGACCCCAAACATGGGAACTGATTTTGCCAGGAGTTGCACTGGCACCTCCATGCTCAAGATCATAAGTGGTGCTAGTACCTGATGGTGACTGCTGTCTGCTGGGACTGTGTCCTCCATGGGACCACCCAGGACCATGAGCCCATGGCCTATTACATAGTGGTGTGGACAGCACACTCCCCTCTGTAGTGCTGGATGTACTGCTACTACAGGAGAGTGAGTGTGCACGGCCACGTGGACTCTCAGCAGATGGTGTTGCTGACCTACGTCCATGGGTCCACTGCTCAACTCCAACCACACATCCCACCACAGACAATGTGTGGTCCATGGCAAACACTGTCTCAGCTCACCATCTGTCTACTGCTTCAGAGAACCAATCCAGGGTGTTCCCAATATGGAGGATGCTGTCATGGATGTCAGACTGTGCGGCATCCATAACCCTAAGGATATGCCTGGTGTTCCATTCAGAATGTGCCTGTGCCTCCATGATGGCCCAAAACATGCTCCGGGTGACCCGTGATGTGACACCTGCAACAAGTGGTGGACAGACAGCAGGCCTCCTTCAAGCACCCCTCTCAATCCACCTGTGTGGGACCTTACCAGATCTCTGGCTATGGCCAGTGTCTAGACTCACTAGGCCATAGCTGCCACAGATTCCTGTTCAATGTCTCCACCCTCTGACTGTCCAATATCTGTGGCCTCCAGGAATGGGGTATGTGTGGGCATACAGACTGTGTGTGGTGACAATGGGGGCAGAAGTGTGATGTCTACATCTGGGAATGATTCAGCCCACAACACCTCCATCTGTGCCTCACTGTGGTCACCATCATCATCAGTGTCTGAGGAGACACTGACATCAGGTTGTGTAGGGGACAGACTCCAACCCCCACAGTCACCCGCAGTAAGAATGAAATAAACAGTACATTAATACCTGCACTATTGTGTATGAAAAGCATCCAAGACTCATAACAATGAAGACCCACAACTGGATTAACAGTCAAATAACTTCCTTCTCCACCATCGTCCACAAAGCAATAGCCCAGAACACAATTCTAATTCAACTCAGGACCTTTATAACCATCACTTGAAGTAAATCAAGTAAGCCTCGGTGGTGCAGCGGTAGCATTGTCACCTCACAGCAAGAGGTTCTCCCGTTCGATTCTCGACTTGAGCGCCTTCTGTGTGGAGTCTGCATGTCCTCCCCGTGGTCGAGTGGCATCATTCGAAAGACATGCATGAATGGGCGTGCCTTCGTTGAAGGTTGGGCTTCAGACTGGCATCTTGGCACCATAAAAATTGACTGCCAATCATTACTGGACCGGAGTTCCGCTGTGGCAACCCCTAACCGAAAGAAAAACAACACTTGAAGTAAATCAAGTCAAACATGAACAGTAATATTTACCTTTTAATTGCTCAGTATGACACTATAATTGAAAAAGCAACACATAAAACCCAGTACAACTCTCTTCACAATTATATGGAAATACACCTTTCACTGTCTAATGTGTTTGCCTTCAATCTGTTGTAGTTTAAAAGGCATTTTAGATTCCTTGCCTCATTTAAACCAGGAGCCTTATCTGCTCTTACCTGTAACTGCTAAATTGTATCTGTTTGTCACACTACACTCCTGTGACTACCCCTTCTCGAAACCTTAGGTACCTCTTCCAGACTGGCATTTAAAAACATCCTACACTGTTTAAACACATAACTACATGTACATTGGGCATTATTCTGTCCCTTAACCATACTAGACTATAATTGTCCCTTAACAAAACAAGTGTCATACTTACCAGGGGCAGGACCACAGTCTTGGGCAATACCTGACGGACCTGTGAACAGTTGAGGGTGAGATAATGTTAGTACCACTGCATGTTGCAGCACAAGGTAATACGTCCATATATCTCACATTTATAGTAGCTACTGCTTTACTTGTTGTATTGGTCCCAATCTGCATATGAGTGTATACCTGAGGTTACACCCACCCCAAAGAACAAAGATCTGGCTGCCACATAAATGTATCTACAGCCTGACACACTGACTGCTACAGTAGTACAATGCTAATCACAATAAGATTACCTGCACGTTCCTCAGCTGTGGAAACTGTGGCACCCACCTCCATGATGTACAGTGTGATGGATACCTGGGAGCTGTCACGTGTGCTAGGTACACCAGCAATGCCTCAGTGGCCGAGAATTGTTGTTCCACTGCAGGCCCTCCACCAGTGACAGCACAATCCCTGGCTATATCCACTGTCCGTTGACATGCATCATTAATCATATTGGTTGCCCAGTGTCAGACCTGCTCATATGTCCTGCCTGCTGGCCCATGGCATTAATATCACGGACAACATCTGACCAAAATGTGGCCCGCTGTTCTCTATTATGTCTCCCCCTGGATAGTAGGATGTCATGATGCTGCCTTAGTCCTTGCAAGATTATCTCATTGTCTGCATCCGAGAAGGGTGGGTGTCATCTGTGGTAAATAATTCCTGAAAGACAACACAAGAGGAACACATTACAGGATCAGATACATGAACGTCCACTGTGTACAGATACAGCAAGGTCAAAATTGCCAGCACTATCTACTGCTTGCTCACACATGTCATACCCCACAGTGTGACAACATACAACTTGTGTGCATCCAACTGAGATAGTATCAATAGTGAGGTATTTCCCCTGTTCCCTGTGTGCCATGAGAAATTCTGCTATATGATCATACACTCAACACTCCAGTCTATGGTGATGTGTTCACTAAGGCCGACCACCCAATAATATGTCATAAGACCAGTACCAGACAAATAGCTGTGTGCTATTACAACCACTATAATGGGACAGTCCAAAGACAGCAGTGTGTCACAATGACAAAAGAGAATGCAACCTTGGAGTATTGTACGTCTCCTGTAGGTGTAACACAGCAGGATATCAATGACATGTCATTACTACAGGTGTAAGACAGGCTTACTTCTGTAATCAGTATTCCCCATACCTGTATCCTGCTATCTGCATTGTATTATACACAAAAACAGTTACATACCTGGTGGAGTGCAGTACTCCTCTGCTGAAATGTGCTACTAGTAATGTTTCACAAAGACATGCTCTGTGTGAGTAAGGTCTTATACAGAATGGTTCCCCGTAGCCAGCTGCCTGCCTTTTAAACATGCTCCCCATCAGCAGGTGATTACCTCTAAACCAATCTGTGGTTCTAAAATGCTAATTGCAGCCAACACAGCTGAATTGCACTATCATTAGCCAATGACATGCAACCATTGTGCAATATATAAGGCCTTCATGTAGACCTGGGCCCCTTCCTTAGCTGCTGACATGGACACTACTGGGTTGAGGAGACTACAGCATCGCAGAGGGTAGGTCTGTAGCAGAAATCTTTACATAGAGCTGTGTGTACCACAGGCTGCAGCTGCTGCTGCAGGTAGTAGATGTAGGTAAAGAGTGTGAACACTTTGGAGGACAACAAGCTGTAGGTGTATCTGTGTCAGCTGTGTCAGTATCACGTTATCGAACTTTTAAAAGTTCGAACACCATATGGTTGACACCATATGCTCAAACTTTAAAAGTTTGAAAACGTAATAAAAAAAAAGACAAAAAACTTACCTGAAGGTTGTAAGCAGGGGGACAAGCCCTCCTGCATCCCCCACACCCCCGCTACTTAAATATACCAACTCCAAGATCACACTGCATTGCAGGAAAGGGAAAGTTTCCCTCACGGAGATCTCCGTTGAAACATTCAAAGTTTTACAAGTTCAAACATATGGTTTCGACCATATGACGTTTGAACTTGTAAAAGTTCAACAACGTGAATGTGACCCATGTCAGCCTTGTTGTAGAGGCAGTGCCAGAAGAGGGTTCCCTTTACACTGCAATTAAGGCATGTGTTTAAGGTATGTATGTTAAGCAACTGTGTCAATAACAGTGTACTAGGCAACATATAGTACTGCTACACAGATATGTGAAGTGGTGTGTCCCTACCTGCAGGTATGAGACATCATGCACTGAAAAACAGTTATTTAAATTTGCAATGCTTTGTGTGGATAAAGAGTGGATCCATTAATTGCTGCCTTCATTATATTGTAATTGAAATGCAACACAACAATGGATTTGAACCCAGGATTGTGTGTGGTAAAATGTACTGTATACAAGTCATTTAACAGACTGAGCTACTGAGTCACTGCTACAGCAGGTGTATTTGCAAGATATATGTACACACATACAGACTGTTACAAACATTTTCTACATCCCTCAGTATGTGCATGGCTTTATACTGGTGTATTTCTGCACCAGAGTCCCAGTTGTACACGCATTTTGCCATTAATGCCTTAGCAGGTGACTTTCCACATGGTGCTGATAAAAGGGCACATTTACTTGCTATCACAGGTCCCAGTTACATCCATTATCATGTCTTTGGCTGCCTAGTGGTGTACTATTGCACCAGAATCCGAGGTACACTCCCATTTTTCCATTACCTTTTATTCCAGTTTGCATGGTGCAGCAAGCTTGCAGCTCCACTGAAACACGCCTAATGACTGTAATTACCAGTTATTATGTTTTGTTTAAACCACCTGTTTTCAGTAAGAGTTGCGTGGCATGGTGGCTTAATGCAGTGTGCTGCAGGTGTGATGGGCTCAGGTTCGAAACATGGCTGAGGTGTTTATTTTGCACATGTGACTTACAATGGTAGAAACACATCATTGCACAGCTCTGCTCTAAAAAAATATAAAGAAAAGAAAAAAGGGGAGATAGGAAAGTGGTGAAATGGGGACAAGCAGAGGGAAAAACATATTGAAAGGCAGGGAAGGATGTGCAGGAAGGGTATAGGAAAGAACCATAGCTATCCATTTCTTGTACAGCAACAACTGTGCACTTTGATAGATTTGTAGATGAATTTGGATTCTCAAACCCCAGAGCGAGGGGTGAGGACAACATAACTGCGTTGTCAAGCCAATTGAACTGAGTTATGTGTGTCCAGCAGACACATGCAAAATGGAGAACTATGTATGGGACGATATTTTTTTTGGGACAGATGCTCATTTTTTTTTTTAAGGTGAGAGTGGAATGTTGGTGAAGGGACGTAGGTACATGTGGAGGAGGTAAGTTGGGTAGGTGAGGATGCATTTACAAACAGACAAGACAGCAGACAGGGGTGGTGTGTGACACATGAGGGGGGTGAACACCTTGGATAGGGAGGGTGTTCTGGAATCCAAGTCCCATGTGCCTCCAGACAGCAGCAGCATGACTCACATCCCCACCCATGGGACTGTCAGCACTGCTGCTTCACTGCCCCAAGAGTGGCTGTGCGGAGGTTGGGCACCAGGATGGCACTGCCCTACCAGGTCAGCCAGCATGCCCTCAATCAACCACAGGCACTGTTCATAGCCACGGTGGACTATCCTGGTACCAGGACCAATAGCTCATCCCGAGTGACTACTCTCCCTCTGCGACCACTCCTGTAGGGGAACTGGGCCAGTCCCCTAGGGCAGGACTACCCAACACAGCAGGTAGTGCTGGGGCAACAGAGGGAGTACCACCGGTCTGGGTCCTAGACATGCTGGGACCCGGTGCCACGGCCAGTTGAGGCAACATAGAGGGTTCAGTCAGAACTGGCCTACCTTGATGTGCTGTGGAAAATGAGGCAAAGCAGTAAGATACTGTTAGTAACAACCAAACCATTGTTAGTAGTAACAGAATGGAGCATCACATTTATTAATCCAAATACATATTAATGTATATTATGTGCAACACAACAGTATGTAACCTAACAGTCAGTATGGTAAAAGCATACCAGTGTGAAGTAAACCATAAGGCCAACAAAACAGTTTAACATAATAAAACATAACATTAATCAACCACATTTTCCAAAATATAGTTAAACAAATTATGTTAATATTAAATCATAATAATACATTACAGTAATGAATAAATTAAGATAAGCGGTGGGGAGAGAGAGAGAAAAACATTCCATTAGTGACATTGCAGATGATATCCCTGACAACACTAGTCACATGGAACACATAGCCCTCCAGAACACACACCAGCACTGCCTTCACATAAAAACACAAACCACACACCCACCTTCGTGGAGTCTCTCAATAAAAATCTACCCAAGCAGCCAAGACCTCCAAGGCAGAAACACACATGACCACCACAACACAACACTAATCATGAGACACATAACTCTCCTAAATAGGGTGCCACTCAACCAAAGCCCGTAAGGCAAAACAGCATGCCCAACAGACTAGTCATAGGTGACTCGATAGTGAGATACACTGATGTCCCACTCACTAGTGTGAATAAGGAGAAAGTAACAGTCAGCTGCCTGTCAGGTGCCAGGATCCACCACATAACACACGTACTCAGGTCCCTCAACAACAGGTACAAAAATGACTCTGTCATTGTACATGTGGGTGTGAATGACCTGAGATGTATCTCCCTAGACTACATGAAAATAGGCATGGAGGAGCTCTCGAATTAGGTAGCCCAGGCGGGTATGACCCTAGCCCTGAGCAGCATCCTGCCATCACTAAGAATGATACCACAGTACAAGCAGAAAATGACTGATTTCAACAATTGGCTAAGTTTCTGGTATCATTCTAAGGGGATCCATTATCTGTCTGCCTGGGATGACATGATTGACACACCTCAATGCTTTGCCAGAGATGTTCTGCATCTGTCACACCTGGGCTTCCAGATATTAGCCAAAGCTCTTGCCACCCCTATAGTGCCTTTTTTAGGTGGTATTCAAAAGACCAAATTACTACCATAACAGCTACAAACAAATGCAATCTGAGGGTCATGCTGCTCGACACTAGAAGTCTAAATCTCAAAATGCACTTGCTCGAAGCACTCCTTAAAATGGAGACCATTGACATTTGTGCTTTAAGAGAGACCTGGTTCAAGGTAGCAGAAAGCACCCCTGCACTACCAGGTTATAACTCATTCCACACCTTTCGGCCCCAGAACTTGGACTGAAGCTCCAAGGGCAGTGGTGTTTACATATTCATAAAGGATGCGCACACCTCCAGACTGATAGCCCAACATAATGCATCAGAGATACTTCAGGTGCAGCTAACATTGGGTAAGACAGCGATTCGGGTCATAGCCTGCTATAGGTCCCCAACCATGTCCCAAGACTCGCACACCATGTTCCTAAGCACCCTGGAGAATATTAGGGTACAACCTAACACTCTCTTACTAGGCGACTTCAACTACCCCTCCATTAACTGGGTAAACCACTAAAGTACCAATACACCTGCCCAATGTTTCCTGGAGTTCATTAATTCCAATGTCCTGGACCAGCTTGTTCTTACCCTCACTAGAGGTAGCAACATCCTTGACCTGGTCATTACTAACATGGGTGACCACTGCTCTACACCAATAGTCAGCTCCTCCCTGGTTAGATCTGACTACAAACTAATCACCTTGGAAATCCACATCCCACCCCCCCCCCACACACCCCGCAAAGGTAACCACCATGAAAAACTTCTCCAAAGCCACTTTGAGCTCCTAAAAAATGAGGTGGCTAACTTCACAGCACCCATGCAAATGGAGAATAGTTGCATGACCACAGAATCATACACCAGTGCACTGTACGAACACGTACACAAATGCATGGATCTCGCCATACCCAATAGAACCAAGATGCTCTCCTCCAAAAAAGGAAGCCAATCTGGTGGTCCCCTGCCATAAGCAAACTCTACAACAGAAGGAGGAAACTGATGCAGAATAAGGTGAAGTCCTAAGACTGGAAAAAAACCCTTATCAGCCTCAAAAAAAGTTGAGATCCCACATCAAATTCTCTAAAGCTAGCTATGAAAACAGAATTGCAGCAGATGGTAAAGACAACCACAAGGCCTTCTGTAGTTATTTAAAGAATCTCCATGGCAATACCCAGATTTGCTCTGAGCTACTGTACAATGGTACATCCTATACCGAGCCAACAGATATTGCCAGTATACTGGCCGACAGATTCAGTGCCACCTTTACCCCTCTCTCCCTCCCAAAGGACCAATCACAATACCAGTAGATTGCCAAGCATCCAGTATTACTGCTGCACAGGTAAAAACAGCACTGTCCAAGGCCAAGAATACAGCTTCTTTGGGACCTAACAATATCCCTGGTTGTGTTCTACAAGAACTACAGAGTGAACTGGCACCTCATCTGTGTGCCCTGTTCAATCACATCCTCACCACAGGGTTTGTCCCAACCAAATAATGCACTGTTACAGTCTTCCCTCTTCACAAAGGAGGAGCGACTACAGACCCTGGGAACTATCGCCTCATTAGCCTGAAGAGTCTGATATGCAAAGCTATGGAATGCATCATCATGGACCTAATAAACAAGGCTATAGGGAATTTCCAAACTCTGGATCCCACACAGTTTGGTTTTATGAAGGGTAGATCATGCCTATTCAACTTGGTCAACTTCTTTGAGTCAGTCAACAGAGCTGTGGATGAAGGCAAGGTGGTTCATACAGCCTACCTTGATCTGGCCAAGGCTTTTGATACCATTCCCCACTCAGGAATCACAGAAAATCTCACTAAGCTTGGCATCAACCCCGATATCACTAGGTGGGTTGCAAACTGGCTCACAGATAGAACCCACAGTGTGAAAGTAGCTGACTCCAAGTCAGATTGCCGACTAGTCACGAGTGGAGTCCCATAGGGTTTGGTCCTGGGTCCCCTCCTGTTTGGTATCTACTTCTCTGAAGTTCAGGCCAACACAAAGGGATTCTGACTGACAATGTTCACAGATGATTGCAAGTTGGGGGCTATTATTAACTCCTCACTGAGACCAACGACTGGTGTCAGAATCATGGTCTTAAGCTCAATGCCAAAAAATGTGCCATCATCCCCTTTGGGAAAAACCCAGTTCCCATGAATTACCACATTGATGGTAGTTCACTGAACACAGAAGGCGTAATAAGAGATCTGGGAATACAGGTTGACAGCAACCTCTCATTTGATCACCACATTGCCACTGTGGTCAGAAAGTCCTTCTGTGTGGCACATCTCATTACTAAGGGTTTTGCATCCAGGAAGAAAGAGGTCATTGTCTCCCTCTACTCTTCCCTCATTAGGCCAATCATCGAGTACAATGCCCCATTTGGCATGTACCTCACTAGGCACCTGCAACAACTGGAGAGGCCACAAAAGTACCCCACAAAGAGGATCCTAGGCCTTAAACACTTGTCCTATTTGGACAGACTCAAAAAACTCCAACTATTCTCTGTCTCATATCTCCTACTTAGAGGTGATCCCTACTTGACTTACAAAGCCATGTCTGACCCAGCTCTGTTAGAAATGCTACATCTAAAGAAATCACAATCCCTCTGCACCACATGCTCCAGAGACCTCAACCTCATTACCACAATTAACAGAACTTGCTGGAGGGACAGGTTCATAACCCAGAGACTGGCCATGCTAAGGAACAGACTTCCCATACATGTCAAGCAGAGCACCTCACTGACCCTCTTCAAGATAAATATTGATGAGTGGATAGGAAACAGAAAATTCACCCCGGGATAACTTCAGTGGCTCTACTTGACAGAGGCACTGGGAACTAAGGTTGGGTGGCACTATGCCAGTGTAATCCTATGGCTAGGCTTGTAAAGGCCCCAGGGCCATTAGCCTAGTACACACCGATGAACCTATGAACCTATACATACTTCTGCAGGTGTGTACTGACAGTTGTGATTACAGTGGTTACAATTCTTCTATAGCTGTTGTAGCACATACATACCTCTCAAGTTGATAGCGTGGGATAATAAGGACCACGCACTAACAAATGCAGCTACAGAACTACTCAGAATGGCTTCACATGCTGTTAACTTATATAACTACCAGGGTGTTCTGTAAACAGATTTGATAATAGATTGCATTCCAGGTAAAAATTATCTGGTAAATGTGACTGACAGATTAGTCAGTTTTATCACTATTTATTTATTTTATTTTTTATTTTACATTTGTTGACCGGGCTAGTCTAGCTGGATACATGTCCATTTTCAGTAGAGGCCCGGGGAGAAAAGCTCCATGTGCAAAACAGTATAGATAAAAAACAATAACAACGTATAATATGACAAAATAGAAAAGAAGAGAAATATAATAATAATAAAAATAAAAGATACACATTTTTAAATAAGGTCATGAAAAAGTCTAGAGAATAATATGATAAAAACATTTTAAGTAAGGTTTTTAAAAAAAGTCATCATAGAATATATACAATGTATAGTGTGGAAGGCAGTTACCAATGTTGATAATAAGGAAATATATGTGAAGACTTAAGAAGACTTGTGAAGACTGAAGTCCCAGGATTCAGAAAAAAGAAAATATAAATAAAAGGTTAGAAAGTGAATGGAAGTTGATGCAGGTGGTTAATGCTAGAGGATAAAGCAATTAGTCAGGGGTAATACAGGAACATAACCAGTGTTTTTTGAGATGAAGCTTGAGCTTCTTTTTGAAAAGTGTATGAGAGGAGAGAGTTGTAAGTTCAGTAGGTAGTAGATTCCATAGTTTACCAACGGTGTTACAGAAGAGGGAGTCACCTGCTAGGTTATGAGCTCTACAGGTGTTAAACAGTAGTTTATTAGCTGAGTGTAAGTTTTTAGGATTATGGTAGGGGGTAAGTAGTCTTGAGAGAATAGGAGTATTTGAGGGTTGATACAGGCTTTTATGGGCAATAGTAAGCTGAGAAAGATGAAGACGCTGATGAAATTCTAACCAATCAAGTTGTAAAAGGTTTAGACAGTGATGAGTATGGTAAGGGGAGGCAGCAGCGAATCTAGCAATGTTATTATATGACACAGTGAGCTTGTTAATGTTGGTTTTAGAAAGGTTTGTGAATATGGGTGAGGCATAGAGTAGAGTAGAGATGAGATGAGTTCTGGCTATAGCAGTCCTGGTTGTTGTAGTGAGAAAAGGTTTGATTCTATAGAGGAATCCAAGTTTCTTGTTGACAGTTTTTACTGTAGTGTTAATATGTGTGTCAAAGTTGAGGTTGTTGTCAATAGTTATTCCTAGGAGCTTGGTAGTTGGGTCTGGAGAGATAACAGTACCATTGTTGGATGTAAGTGAAAATTGTATGGGGGTGGACTTACATGTTGGGGAGAAGAGTAGCAGTTTTGTTTTCTTGGGATGAAGGAGGAGGCAGCGGTTAGTAAACCATTGTTCCACAGTGTTGAATGCATTCTGGGTCAAGGTTTGCAGTTCAGTTTGAGAGGTAGCTGAACAGATAATGGTGGAGTCATCTGCATATTGAATGCAGGTAGAGTAAGGAATTGCTGAGTGAAGATCATTAGTGTAGATGGAAAATAGGAGTGGCCATAATATGGAGCCCTGAGGAACACCAAGGGATATAGGTAGGAGATTTGATAGATTATTGTGCCAGAGTACTGCTTGTTTCCTGTTATCAAGGTAAGATTTGAACCAGTTGATAGTTAATGGGTCTAAGGACAGAGATTGCATGATGTGTAAGAGCAGGTGGTGATGAACCATGTCGAAGGCTTTGGATAAATCAACAAGTACTGCTGAGGAATGAAGGCCGTTGTTACAATTATTGTTAATACAATCTGTAAATGATATTACAAGAACTTGTGACATTTGAGAGGCATATTTGTGTACAGTAATTAAACTAGACAGCCATCATGGCTTAGTTGGCAGGCCTGGGGGTACAACCCACAAGCTCTGACTGCAGGGGACATCTACAAATAATTTAATAATTGACTGCAGCAGCATAGTACAGACATGCAAGCGATACAGCCATACTAGACATACACAGTTTTATTTCTGAATCAGCAATGCCGATGAACACATTCTTGCTATTGAGTGTAACATTCTGTGAGATTTAAACACAATATCTGCACATAATATGGGCTAACTCATCCATAACATTTCTCTGTTCTTGGGGAGAGAGAAATTGTGAGCATTACATAACTGATACTGAAAAGGTAGTGCTACATAGCACTGGATTCAAACCCAGGACTGTGTGTGGCAAAATGTACTGTGTACATGGAATTTAACAGACTGAGCTATTGAGTCACTGTTGACTACAGGGTGACTGATACTTCCCCGGAGATCACCTGGAAACATACTATGAATTGTGCAGTACAAGTTACAGGACTTTCCTCTAGCATTCTAGTACTGTTACAGTTTTATACTAGACGGCAGTGACAATAGAACACACATGCATGGTATACAACCATACTGCATATATTACTACAGCTTTATTTCACTATCAACAATACTGGTAAACACATATTATTGTTATTGCTTTGAAATATCTGTGAAGTCCACACAATATCTGGCCATGGAGTGGGCTACCTCACCCATATACCTTTATTATCTGTAGTCTGTGGAAGACAGAGCATTATGTGACTGGTATTGGCCTAGAGACAGTCTTGAACAGTACCATGTGTTAATCAAAACAGTTTGCAGCCATTAGATTTGCATTCTACAGCTATTACTGTGTTATACTTGACTGCAGCACCCTTACCTTATAGACTCAATGCATACAGCTCTACTGCAATGGTTATGACAAAACAATTCTGATGTACACCATTTTCCTTGCTGTTATTGGCATTGTTTCTTGTTTTTATTGAACTACAGATGTTATTAATTTATTGCACTACAGCTCTAATTCCACATTTAATGCACTACACCTCTAATTCCACATTGATTGCACTGCAGACTTTATTGTATATACTTTATTGCAGTTAATGCTTTACTCGTTTTTGCTTATTGCACAGCAGTTGGTATAATACATCCATACTCACCATGCTTATGGCACAACCTGGCCAGGTGCCTGGCATGGGACTCAACATTGCAAGCCCTCTCAACTGCAGCTGTTGAGAGAGAAGCACACCATTATGCAGACCAGTTTTGCAGACATTCAGATTACTTATTGGTAAAACAGAGGAAAAATGACTTACATATTTGTGGGGCATTCCCTACCCTCGCTTCTTGGACCCAGGTGTCTAAGGTTTCCCTCTTTCACCTTTTCAGGTCATCATGATGGTGATGACACTGATCACCAGTGCGGGGGATACCAGTAACACTGGTGAATTCTCTGGCCAGCCAGTCCCAGGCCTCTGCCTTACACTCAGAGCCCTGGAAACTGCCGTGCAGCAGCCTATCATCATGGTTTTTCACAAGGAGCCCAACCATCACACTGGCCTCCTGAATATA
Organism: Protopterus annectens; assembly: GCF_019279795.1. Taxonomy (NCBI): domain Eukaryota; kingdom Metazoa; phylum Chordata; order Ceratodontiformes; family Protopteridae; genus Protopterus; species Protopterus annectens. Next base: position 1,434,039,489 of record NC_056732.1, on the reverse strand, counting down.
CCACTGCTGCTCCCAAAAGTGTACACCTTCTCCAACACCACCAGCCATATTGACAGATAATTGAACTCCAGTGAATTTGCAGTATTCATACCTAGTGGACATAATATAGGCTGTTTTCCCACCCTTACATGTCATTAAGCAACATTCAAAAAAGTGTTGCATTGCTTAGCAGCATGCAAACCAGCCAAGCAAAGCTGAGTGGCATGCAAACATGCACAATCATGGTTTTAGTGAAGCTGAGCATGGCGTAAACTTTGGTAGCCGTTACCATATTTATGCAGTGCTTAGCAGGTTTGAGCACAGTTGTGCAGAGAGCAGTGAAGCCATATTTTAAAATTGTGCCCAAAATGTGTGCAACAAAAATGCAGACAAATTCTGACTTCTGTGTATTCGAACCCTAGACCTACTACACATACAGTCATAACTCTACCCATTTAGCTATGTGGATATTAAGAAATCTTGTATACCTTCACATATACCACTGAGCTACCTGCTAGCAGTGCTGAGCACCATGCCATACTGCACAAACATGCTTGAACACACCAATAAATAATTAATTAATTACATCCGGTTTCTATTTTTAGATGTCTGGCATGTGTCATCTGTCTACATGTGAGCACAGCTTGGCATTGCTACACTCCATGCTGCACAAACATGCATTTAAAAAAAAAATACAGCTAGCACTGATTCAATATCCATGTTCCTCAGCTCTTCTTTGGCTGCATGTCATTATTAATATGCATGGCACACTGCAGAGGAGGGGACCGTGGCCATGTACATGGATACATTCCATGTAGGTTCTACACAGTGCCTACATGGAGTTTATTAAATCCTGCTTTAAGTCTAAGTTCTGATGTATTGTGATATATTTAAAACATTGACATTATTCTAAAAATCACTGTCTTTTTAATTCTATGTTTTTTAAAACTGATTAGGCCAAGTAATTCTTTCAATCTTGTTGTTCCAGAAACAGCATGAAGAACATGCCATACACATCCTCAACTTGTCTCTGTGAGTCTCCAGTCAAGCTAGACAGAATACAAACTGTTAACCCTACCTGTTTTTCTTTTCTATTGCTGTATGCTATAATGGTAAAATTGCACTGACTATTGCCTATGTTTTTACCTTATGAAATGGTGCCTGAACTGGTGCCTTATTGTACCATGATGTCTCTCATAGCAAATGAAACCTTTCCCTGTTGTCCATAGATTTACATTTTTAAATATTGTAATGTTTAGTCTGTTTTCTTTTTATTAAATAGCCTATTAAATGTGATGGCTATTTTCTGAAGACTAACTGAAATCAGAATTATAGGGATACTTTTATTTATTTATTTTTATTATTTATTTTATTTTACATTTGTTGACCGGGCTAGTCTAACTGGATATATGTCCATTTTCAGTAGAGGCCCGGGGAGAAAAGCTCTGATATATGCAATAGTATCATAACATACAATAAATGCAAATAGTATCATAACATACAATATATGCAATAGCAGGAAGTGACATTAAATTAATTTAGATCAGACATAAAAAGTGTACAGAGTTGGCAAGAAAAAAAAAATTAAGATAACATATAATACGAAATAGAATAAGCAAGATTAGATATTTTATATCAGAGGCCTGTGTACAGGCATACATACTTATGCTTACTAATAGCAAAGTAGAAGGTGAGTATTTCTAGATTAAGTAACATTTAATAGAGCTGAGAGGAAGTCTCCTTTAATACTTAGGTAGTGGCTGACATTTGTTAGTTAAACGAAATAGACATAGTAGGACAGACTAGAGGGGATGAGTAAAGAGAGTGGGAGATAGGGAATGAGATGTTAGTCAGGGTTAGAGCAGGGGCATAGCCAGTGTGTTATGAGGTATTCCTTGAGATATTTTTTGAAGAGCAGTGAAGAAGAAAGAGAAGAGAGTTCATTAGGAAGCTGGTTCCAGGTTTTTCCCACTGTGTTAGAGAATAGTGAGTCTCCAGCCTTGTTGTTACATTTAGTAATGGAAACTAGAAGCTAATTAGCTGAATGTAGTGTTTCCAGATATTTGTATGGAGTAATCAGACTAGAGAGGATTGGAGTATTCATAGGGTAGTAGAGAATATTTTGGGTGATAGTAAGTTGTTGATAACGAAGTTGGTTTTGCAGTTCTAACCATCCCAGCTGTTTAAGGTTGTGACAGTGATGGGTTCTAAAAGGGGCACCTGTGGCAAATCAGGCAATGTTATTATAGCTGGTTGCAAGTTTGCTCAGGTTGTTTTTAGATAGGTTGGTATAAATGGCAGAGGCATAAAACAGGGTAGAGATAAGGTGGGTTTGGGCAATGGTAGTTCTGGCCAATGGTGTGAGGAAGGTTTTGATTCTATAAAGGGAGCCTAGTTTTCTGTTGACTGACTTTATAATAGTATTAATATGATCATCATAGTTAAGGTAGTGGTCTATTGTGATTCCTAAGAGTCGAGTTGTAGTGTCTGGGGATATGGTAGTTCCATTGTTAGAGGTTACTGTGAAGTGACATTGTGGAGACTTTTGGGTAGGAGTGAAAAGCAACAATTTCATTTTTTTGGGGTTCAGGAGGGGGCAATGTTGCATAAACCAATTGTCAACATTATTCAATTTTTGGGTGAGGGTCTGGAGTGAGGAAATGGAATTGGCAGAACAGATTAAAGTTGAATCATCTACATATTTTATGCAGGTGGCTTGTGGAGTGTTAGCTTTAAGTTCATTAATAAAGATAGAAAAGAGAAGGGGGCCTAATATAGCACCTTGAGGTACTCCAGTATTAACAGGGAGGGGTGTTGATAAATTATTATCCCAGAGAACAGCTTGTTGTCTGTTATCTAAATAGGATTTAAATCATAGTATTGCCTGGGGGGTCAAGTGATAGAGCTGTTAGTTTGTTAATAAGTAGGTGATGGTTGACCATGTCAAAGACTTTTGACAGGTCAATAAATAGTACAGAGGAAGGAGAGTTATTATTGCGATTTTTGTTTATGCCATCAGAAAAGGATAGCAAGGCAGTGGTTGTACTATGGTAAGGTCTAAAACCATGCTGACAGCAAGTAAATTATGAGAGAGAAGGTGGAAGAGTAGCTGTCGGTGGATACATTTTTCCATTATTTTAGCTAATGGAGAGAGTAAGGCTATTGGTCGAAAGTTAGAAATCTCAGTAAAAGAGCCACCCTTATGCAGTGGGATAATGTGTGAAACTTTCCAGATGGAGGGAACAGTTCCTTCTGTGATTGTTCTGTTTATAAGGATAGATATAGGATAGGCAATGACTTTAGATGCTATTTGTAGGTATTCAGCTGGTAGATGGTCAGCTAAGGGGGTGCATGGTTTGAGTTTTAACTCACCAGTTTATAACTGGTCTTGAAGCATAATTACCATATACTGTATTAACTTGTGTCTGTAAATGTTCATTTAGATTTGTTAATAATTCTATTTACCTTTTTGATTTCTATATGCTATAATAGATATCTGCCTTTTAAATTTGTGTCTTAATTATCCTGTAAATATTTATGAGCTATAATAGTTTACTAAAACCTATGCTTTCTGTATTTCAGATTTATACCATTGCATACCCTGTCAGTGTCCTTTTAACTTTCTGTCTAATGTACAATAATTATGTAAAGTGCACTGTTTTCTGTAACTTAATTAATAAATTAAGCCTGCCCTGTTATGCCTTTAGTATGTTAACTATTACTACCTATTTTTATACCTATTCTTTAGGTAACATACTTTAATAAGCCTGTTACAAATAATTCTGTCACTTTACCCTTAAAACTAATGACTGAATTATGTGAAGTATGATACGTTATAACTGAGTATGAATGTTATATTCTGAAATTTGAAATGTACTATGCTGAACGCATAACTGAGTATGAATATTGTATTTTGAACCTTGACTGAAATTTACATTAAAGTGATACATATTTATACTGTACAATTAAAATAGATGTGTACATTCTGGAAACTAACTAAACTAATACTAAAGGAATATCTTTTGCCAGTGTTACCTGAACACAGATAAAAGCATAAAAGCATAACTGAAATCTGGCAAATGTTATGTTCTGGAAACAAAAGTATTAATACCTTTTTCAGTCAGTATTGTCTGAACAAAAATAAAATCATAAATTGAAAACTAGCACTGTTATACAACTGCCTCAAAACATGAGAACATTTGCATCTTACTTTAACTCTAATTTACATAAATGCACATCTGTTGTACACAGTTTTTCTGTAGATAGTTGACTTGTGCACCACAGCTCTTGCCAAGTTTAGGCTTTAACCTGCATTTCTCCCAGTCACTGCTGAGGTATTGGAGGCTGTTTTCAAGTGTCCTTTTCTGTGTCAAGGCCTTTCAAACCTCTCCTTTTCCAGCTCTTGTGCAAGGCTGGGTGACTGATGTTCTTGGCTATATTTAAAATCAAACTGAAAAAAGTCAACCTAGAAATTATTTGCAATAACATTTGCAGCTTTAACAATTCTAAACTAAAAGCATTGCTTGTTGCCCTGATTTTATTTACATTTTTCTACATAAGATAAACATAAGCTGCTAATACATTTTTTTGTAAGTCTGTAAGCAAACTGATAATGTACTTTAATGAACTAAACCAATGTTACTAATAAAGTAATTGTTTGTTGCCCTGACTTTATTTACATTTTTCTGCATTAAATAAACATAAATTCTTCTAAGTCTGTAAGGAAACTGATAATGTACTATAGTGAACTAAACTAATGTTACCAATAAATACATTCTTGCAAGTTTGTGAATGAACTGATAATTTACTACAGTGAAATGGAAGGGCTGTAACTTTATTATTAAATCAAATGGAAACCACAGTGGCATTGTTTTTCCTGTCATAACCCACAATGAAACTGTAGTAGTAATCTAACATTGTAGTAATATGTCAATACATTTTCATTTCTGCACCTCTATAAGATTAATCTTAACTGTTGAATTTTCTACATTTACTCTGTGACCTTCAGGTCATCTTCATCCACTGTTTTAACATAGCTGTTCCCTTTAGCTGACATTGTTTAATTTTCTTAGTACTGCTAAATGACACAAGGATTTATCATTACTGTCTACAAGTTTCTTGGATAAATAGTAAGAACTGTAACTGCATAAACTGTCACTAAGAATATTAAACTGATCTTTACCATATTGTATTATGGCATCCAGTACTGTCTTTAATTCAGCTCATTGAGCTGGCCTGTAACCTGATAACACATTTACGTGTGCTTGGTAGACTGCAACTTCTGCAAGAAATATATACAGTCTTGAACAAGTTACATATACACATTTATTACTAAAGCTGAACTGATCTAATTCTCCAACTTTACTTGTTTGCCCTGTATACAAGTATAACATAGGACTTGAACTAGTGGCTTTAATGACACATAATATTTATGATGCACTCTCTTCTTCCATGGGATCTGAACTTTTGACTATACTGTCACTTCTAAAATGTAGCACTGATTTTAAATTTTACATTCTGTAAACTAGCAAAACATTTAATATCTGTGAATGCTTTTTATCTCTGTATCAAGATATTATCTATGCATTACAACACTTTACTACCATAATACAAAAGTCTTAACAATGTCTGCTAAACAAAACAATAACACAACAAATTTATTTGCCAAACCTATATATATAAACTCTTTATTCTGTGAATTAACTTGGCTGTCATTTCTGGTATACCATACACGACATGTGCTTCCAGCATGATAAATGCATTTTTTTACCTTTTTCACTCTGTCCATTTCCAATATGTCTTTCTGAACACTTTGACTGTATCAGCCGAACTGGAATTTATTTTATCTTTAACCCATAAATCTGCATGTTCTTGTCATAACCAATTCTTCAAATTTTGTATATTTGCACAATTTACTGCATGGAAATTCTTCAAAGTGTCATCTGTGTTCACTACTGAACATTCTATAGCGTTTTTATTTTTCCATAAAATCTTGTTACTGAAGTCTAAAACAACATATAACTCTGATGACATGTCCATACCTACTACGGAGCTGTTACACTTCAAATGGTTAGCTCTTGTAATCTTTGATCCTTTAAATCCTGACAAAACTGCATTTGTGTCCTCTAATAAATGTCTATTTGTAACTGAAGTTGATTTGTCTGTATTAATCAGTACATTATTCCATTTTTTTGTATAAGCAATGAAATATTGTTGTTTCTTTTAACCTTAAACAATGACAGATAAATAATCTGGTTTAGTGCTGGACTCCCACACCCTTTATTGATAAGCTGAAAATCCTTTTTTATAGAACTAGAAACAACACTGACTTGAGCTATGGAATGCGTCTCTGCTTTATTTTCCCCCCGAAACACTAGTAATAACATTGACTTGAGGTAAAGAATGCAGTTTTGCTTTACTTTGACCTGAAATCTGTATAGCTTTTATGTTGGTGTTTACTTTATCAGACTGATCAAAATCTGTACTCTGATCTCTCTTGCTCCCCTTCAGTGCAATATTTGCACTGGCTTTTGAAAACAAGAAATTATTCTTTCCCCCTGAGTGTTGTCAGTGCTGACATTTGCTGCCACCCTGGAGGTGGGGTGGTCGAGAAACACTGAAATGATTTTAATTTTGCCACTGCTGCATTTGTTGTTGTTGCTGTTGCAGATTAGGGCATTCTCCTTTCCAATGTCCCATTTGTCCACAGTTGTGGCAAGTCCCCCCCCCAGTCTGATTTTATTGAACATTCATTGCACTTCCTCTACCCTGTCTACCTTGCTTACCTCTGCCTCACCTCTAACCTTTCTTTCAAAACTCTGTATTTGCAATTACATGAGTATGTCTTCTGCATTTCTTCTCTTTTTATCTACTTGATCCAGGTGGTGCTCTGCATATTTTTAACTTATCTATCTCCTCTGCCTGCCAAGTTACCTGGATAAGTTTTACCAGTGCCTGTACATTAGATAAGAGTCTGTACATAAAAGTAGAATTAAAAGCTGCTTTAGCATTTGCCATTGGATCTGCAATACCAGAATGTACTAAAACTACTTCCCTAAGTCTGCTAAAGTAATCAGTTATTGTTTCTTACTTACCTTGCTTACATGCAGTAATTTTAACCCAGTTTGATTTAACAGGACAGATTGTCAAAATTTCTTATAAGAGCTTTTCTCTGACTTTTGTTAATGCCCTCTTCCCTTCAGCATTTAAGTAGTTTGGGTCTCCTTCTGTGGCCAATTTGTCTTTGTCTTTCAATTTATCATGTATATCAGGTGGGGCTATGGCTTTTAACAACTGCATTAAATCTGGCAGGGTGGGTTCATATATTTGAATAACAATGTTTAATTCATCCTTAAGCATTTGTGGGTCTTGACTGATGTTAGGAAATGTTTTAAATATAGTATGTAAATCAGTAAGTGTTTCAAGATCTGTGGACTGATGATATCTGGATGTGATCTCTCTCTGAGGGGAATATAGGGAATTATTTATTTATTATTTTATTTTACATTTATTTACCAGGAGTGTCCGATTGGGCCAGAATCCCATTTTCAGTGGAAGTCCAAGAAGAAAAGCTCCATTACAAGAACATTTTAAAATCACATTAGGAAAGGTAACACATAACAAGTCACTAATATAAGCTCTGTTATGAATTTTTTTTTAGACAATGTCAACAATAGAGAATAAAATATAAGGTAGAGGTAACAAAGTTAACATATAAGCTAAAGTAAGAGTAGACATAGATATAACATTATAATTTGATTGTCATAAATAAAGTAACAAATCAGACATCTGTACTGCTTAATTACTGGTCACTGAATTTTTTTTTTTGCAAATATGTAAATAGGAATGTAGTGAAGAGAGAGACCAGGCTTGGGTTATACTGATAGGAGAAGTAAAAATCTTAGAAGCTAGGTGACTGTGGCAAAATGAGAAAAAAGGTCATCCTGGGGTAGTGCAGGAGCAGAGCCACTTATTGGTTAGGTGTTCTTTGAGGAGCAGTTTGAATTTGGAAGAGTTAGCAATTTTAAGTATGTGTTGGGGAATGGAGTTCCATGTCTTTATTGGTTAGAGAACAGGAAATCTCCAAAATTATTATTGGCTTTAGTGACTTTTAGTAGAAGTTTGTTGGGTGACCACAGGGATCTACTATTAGTGTAAGGTTGAACTAGGTTGTTGAGAACAGGGCAATTGTGTGACTGGTGAATAATGGTATGGGCAATTTTAAGTTGATTAAGAGAATATAAGATTTGGTAATTCGATCCACTTTAGTTGATGGAGGGCTGAGCAGTGGTGCAATCTATTTGGGTGGTTGGCAGTGGTTGGTAGTGAATCTGGCTAGTATAGTGTAGCAGGCCTCTAATTTGTTTAGGTCTGATTTTCTAGGGTTTGTAAAAAAATGGGAGAGGCGTACAGCAGAGTGGATTGTAGTTGTGTCCTGGCTATACACTGTCTGGATGTATGAGTGAAAAATGGATTGACTCTGTACAGTGAGACAAGTTTGATGGTGACCTTTTTGATGGATAAGGCTATATGTTTGTCATATTTTAGGGAGCTGTCAGTTGTGACACCTACCAACTTGGTATGGTCAACGAGTTCAATTCTGGTGTTGTTAGAGGAGCGGATGATAAAGGGGGAGGGGAGCTCAGATGTTTTATTTGAGAATAGCATTAGTTTTGTCTTGTTTGGGTTAAGTGTGTGTTGGTTATCAGGCACATACTCAAGAAGGGAGGGAGCTGCACAGATGAGGGAGGAGTCATCTGCATATTGTGTAGTTGTAGCTGGGGGGGGTAGTACTGAGCTTGTTGGTGAAAATAATTAAGAGTAGTGGACCAAGAATAGAACCTTATGGGATACCAACAGAGACTGGTAGTAGGGACAAGATTTCATTTTGCCACTTGACTGCTTCTTGGCATTCAGCCAAATAGCTGTGAAATCATGAAATGACTGAATGGGAGAGGTTTAAATCGGCTATTTCATTTAGAAGTTTTTGATGGGATACTGTAGCAAAAGCCTTACACATGTCAAGGAATATAGATGATACAAATTGACTATTGTTTCTAAGCTGGTTGACTGTGTCTGTAAAGCTTATAAGAGCAGTTGTGGTACTGTGTTTTGGTCTAAAACCATGTTGCAATTTAGAGAGAAGGTTGTTGTTTAGTAGAAAGGGCAGGAGGTTTCAATGTATGCATGGGGGGAGAGTATTGCAATTGGCCCATAGTTTGAGAATTGTGTAGAAGAGTCTCCTTTATGCAAAGGCATGATATGAGAGATTTTCCAAAATTTGGAAACATCTTCTTCAGAGACAGAACCTTTTTAGTATGGAGACTGGATATGAGATGGAGTTTGATACCAACTTAAGAAATTCATTGGGAAGTAGGTCTGCAGCAAGTGATGTAGGTATTAGTTTGTGTAAGAGTTTCTTTATTGCGCTACTTGAAATTGGTCTAATAGAGAAAGACTTGAGTAGAGAAGTAGAACTAAGGGGAACAGTTGGCGGGGTATTGTTTTTTACTAAGCACAATATTGAACTTATGAACTGTGAGTTAAATTGGGTAGCTATGGACTCAGTAGTATTTGGGGAGGTAGGGATTGGGGAAATACATTGTCCTGGGTTTCAGAGTTATTTTATGCTGCCCCAGAAGTTTTGTAGATTGTTTTGATGTTTTTGTTGGATTATTGTAAAGTAGGATTTTTTTATCATTTTTGATTTGTTTTTTGGCTAAATTTCTTAACTGGTGATATTTTAGAAAGAAAGTTTTGTTTTTGGTTATTTGATAGTCTCTCTTTTTCATGAGTAGTTTCATATATTTATTTAGCCATATGATTGGTTTTGATTTTACACAGATTTATTAAGGGGTGCGAGGCTGTTAAGGATAACAGGGAATTTATTAAACTATTGGACTGCATTGTCTAACTGCAGATGTTTAAAGGGGTGCAGTCACATTGTTTTAAGAGGGAGTTAAAGATTTTGGTGGAGAAATTTATTTTCGTGTGGATATAGTTATATGCAATATTTTTAGTAGGGCATATTCTGTGTTGGAGAAGATAGGGGGCATATGGTTAAGAGTGTCTGAGAGGCAGCCAGAGTGGCGACATAGGGATGGCCTGTTAGTAAGTGTCCATCCAGGATGGAATGTTTGTTCCTGTGCTTGTCAATTCTGGTTGGGGAGCAGATTATTTGAGAGAAACTGAAGAGATTAATGAAGTTGGTTGGGCTATCAGAGATGCAGGTGAACCAGTCAAGGTTAAAATCTCCTAAGGTAATTGTTTTTGGTTAAATGTTGAGGCAGCCCAGCAGAGAATTTTTTTTTTATTATGGAGATATTGTTACTGGGGGGATTTAAGCTGCTATAAGGATACTGTTTTGTTAGAGTTTAGTTGGAGGTGTGAGTATTTCTGAATTGTTATGATTGGGGGGATTGCTTTCTATACATTCCAGGGTAAGTGTGTTCTTGTTGATAATGGCTGTGCTGCCACCATATTTGTGAGACCTGTCAAGTCTATGGATATTGTATCCTCAGGTTAGGATTTTGCTGTCTTATTTATAGTGTTTTAACCAGGTCTGAGTTAATACTGCAAAACCTGGAGAGTGTAGGGAGAGGGTAGCATGAAAATCATGGATCTTGTTAAGAATGCTTCTTAGATTCATATTTGGGATTAGAAGGTCAGAGCTTTTATGTGGGTGACTGAAGAGGTTTTGAAGGCCTGAATTTCTATATGGGTGAGAATTCTGTTGTTGGAGTTCAGGGCCTGGGTTTGGGTATATGTTCCTGTCTATATTAAGTAGGGATAATATGAATAGAAATAGGCGAGAAGGTTGTGTGGTAGCAGTTTAGCATATTTGTGTGGTAACTATGGGGCAACCTGTGTGTGAGTGTATTTAAGTGAAAAGAGTTCTCTGTAGGAATTATTAAATAGGTGTAGTGATATTGCAATGTCAGGGGAGATTGTGTTTGTTGGATTGTTGATTAGTTTTGTGGGAGAGAAAATATATGTGAGTTGTAGATTATGGGAGAAGGCAATTAGGTAGGTTGTAGTGAGTAGGCTGAGCAGAAGTGTGTGTATGAGAAAAATTTTAGCTATACTAAGGGTAGAGTAAGTAAAGAGTCTGTGAGGGCTAGACATTGCAAGTGAAATAGAATGAGGAGCTACTTAGGGTGGTATTAATTAATTAATATGTTATAGGAAAAAAGTTGACAGTAGTGGTGCTTGGACCTAGTGATTAGATGGTTTGGAAGATAGATTGGCTAATTGGATTGGGAGTGATTTTGTCTTTTAACTATAAATATAGGAGTGGTGGTTGTCTTTTAACTATAAGTATAGGAGTGGTGGGTGGGTGGGATTTGGGGTAGGGTAGGGGAGTGGAGTAAACATGAGTGCAGCGAGGGCAAATGGATGGGGAAGACCTTACAGAGCCCAGAAAAAGTTATCAGAGCCCCTTAAATACAAAGGTAAGTTCCCAGGGACTGTAAAACTTCTAACCCTAATTATGTCACTTGGCAATGCAACTTTAAATGATGGACTACAACAGAATAGCTAAGTGGGGGAGGGGGTGCTTAGGATACAGTCAGCAAATGTTCCTTATTAAAATAATGCATTAATTCAGAAATGGGGGGACTAAAATAGAAAAAGGGAGAAAGCAAGCACACATCGGCCCTGGCGGTCTATTAATCAGTTACAATTACTTATTTTAAATATGTACAATGATGTGTTTTTTAGCATCAAAAATCTACATTATTTCATTTTCTGGCTGGCACTGTAATTGTAGGAGACCTGCACATAGAGTTTTATAGGAGAAACAAAACAAGTCACACTACAGTTGCAGGAAGGAAAGACTCATGGTTCAGAATTAATCAACTGGGTAAGATTGCTAAAAAGAGTAAGATGAATTAGTTAGAAGGTGATCAGGATGAGAAGGGAAATATATGAGGTATTTAAAGCCATGTAGCATTAGTTTCATAGACAATACAATGCTTTGTTTAATTTCTATTTCCCTGTAGTTTCCAATAATAGAAAATATAACACCTGGCAGCAGCACTATAAATGTCAGTAAATTATGCTTAATTTCGAAAATTCATCTAGACTTCTAATTACAGAACACTAGAACTCATAACAGCAAGGTTAGAAGAGTTAGACATTTGCAAATTCTTACCTTATTTCTATAACTATATAGTTTCTGCAGCAAATAAGTCTTCTAGACAGAAAAGAACACAATTTAGATTTACAGCTGAAGTCATTCTATACCTATACATGCTACAAATGCTATGTGCGAAAGTTAATAATTAGGCCCTTTACAAATTCTTAAAAGATAAATAGGTTTTACCCATTACAAACTAGTATAGCTATAATTTCAAAATACTGTAAAGTAGGAGCTGCACGTGCTTGCTCGTGGGGGGGGGCTAGAAATACTATAATAATACTCTTGCAGACTTCTACAAAATAGTCAATTAGTTTAATAGTTCAGTCATTGGCGTACATCCATAATTCTGTTTTACTAGCTACTATACCCTAAATTCATACAGTTAGACTTCATGAATCAGATAACAAATGGTACCAAACAGCAGTGGCTAAATCATAGAATAAGGCAACATTAACCATTGTTCCCCAAGTAAAAACAGAGCTTTGATTATAGGCTAATCATGAATACAGAAAACATATCTAATATAAGTGATATAGGCATCATATCCAGTCAAAAATATATGTTTTTCTATTTTATAATTGCAAGCACACTTACAACCTGAGTATACAATGCCAAGAGACCGGACAGCTGCAGCATGAGTTTAAAAATGGTGCCTGTGAAGTTTAAAAACTAGATTTGACTCTCAATGGACAGTAGGTGAAAGAGGTGGGACTTCCAAGCCAGCCAGTCTGTTGCAGTACATACTATAAATTCTAGACCTTGGCCTTAGCTTACAGAGCCCAGAAAAAGTTATCTGAGACTCTTAAATTCAAAGTTAGGTTCTCAGGGACTGTAAAACTCCTAACCCTAATTATGTTACTCGGCAATGTAACTTTAAATGATGATCTACAACAGAACAGGTCAGTGGGGGGAGTGAGGTGGTGATTAGGATATAGTCAGTAACTTTTCTTTATTAAAGTAATGCATTACTTCAGAAATGGGGGGACTAAAATAGATAAAGGGAGAAAGCAATCAGCTGTCAGCACTGGCGGTCTATTAGTGAGTTGCAATGACATTTTAAAATTGAACATTAATGTGTTTCTTTAGCATCAAAAACCTACATTATTTTTTTTCTGGCTGGCACTGTAATTGTAGGAGATCTGCACGTAGAGAGTTTTATAGGACAAGCAAAACAAGCTGCACTACAGTTGCAGCAAAGAAAAGCTCATGGTTCAGGATGAATTAACTGGGTTAGATTGATCCTGAGTATACAATGCCGAGGGACAGGACAGCTGCAGAGTGAGTTTAAAAATGGTGCCAAATGCTATCTGCTATTATAAATCTGCTTTTTGCTTTGTAATCTGTTCTGCCTTTTGATGAGTAAATGTACCTTTTTACTTAAATATTATACTTCTCCCGTCACTGTCTGAGTCAGAGGATGAAATTTTGGGATGGACAGTACTAGAAGGTTCGAGTTGGGGTGAGGCTGATGTTAAGTCTGTAGGTCTAGAAGGAGTGACATGCATGGATGCACTGTTCCATGGGGCTGTAGACTGACCCCTGTCTTGGGATGAGTGGGGGACCTGACTGCTTCTGCAATGAGAGAAGAAGGAAAGCTGACCATCTGCCATGGAAGATGCCTGAGCCCCTAGATTATGTGTTTGAGGCAGGCATGTCTCTAGGTCTAAGCAGCATTTGCCTTCACCCAGGATGATGCCTCAGTATAAACAAAAATGATTGACTTCAACCATTGGCTTAGCTTCTGGTGTCAATCCAGGGGGGCTCCAGTATCGCATCAAGGAGAGGCAGGCTAGCAAGTATGGTAGGTGCACTGGCCAGACAAACTGCAGTATACATGAACAAAAAAGTCAGCACCTTGGAAGCATGAAGCATAAAGATTTATTAGAACCAGACCGGTTTCAGCATAAAGCTTTCATCAGTGGTACATCTCAAATAGCAGTAATAATCCTGTAATAAATACTTAATCTAATTAGGTATCCATGACATCATTTCCTGTCCAAAACAAAACAAAATTATTCTGATACCAAATCATAGGCACAAAAAAAACAATGTGGAACCACATAAAAATCCATGTGGAATAAAACTTTTATTCCACTTAGTGCTTGTCATTAATATTTTAATATACTGTTTTTAGTTCTCTGTTTAAGAATTATTACACTCTTATATAAACCACAAAGTACTGAGTCCTACCTAATGGTATCCAACTCATGACAGGAAGGGAAAGTGTTACAATTTATCATTTAATCTAGGTGGGAATAGACCACCCAATTTTACAATCCATTTCCTTTCCTTCATGTTTATTATATTATGCCACCCTGTTTTAAAGGATATTTTGCCTGATATTTTGTCAAGGACTGTAAAAGTGAATTTTGCTGTATGGTGAATCAGTGACTATCTATAAAGAGCATTGGTGGCTCTGGCATTCCTAGTATCCCCTAAATGTTCTGACATTTGAAATCTAAATTGTCTAGAAGTTTGGCCCACATAGAAAGCTTGACAGGTGCAAGTGGCCAGATATATGACCCAATCTGTTCCACAGTTGGCGAAGCAGTTAATGTTGTACAATTGTCCAGTATTTTTGCTGGTAAAGGTTATTGTTTTGAAAACATGTTTGCAAAAGGTGCAATGTCCACAAGGGTAAGAGCCAACCAATTTCTCCCTGTTAGTGTTGTTTGGTGATAAGGTGCATCATGATGCATGATTTTTTTGTAGAGAGAAAAATGGGAACCTAAAGTTTTTCCCTGCTTGTAAGAAAATATGCATTTGTCCCCCAAAATGTCATCCAGTTGTTCATTGGTCTTCAAAATGTTCCAATGTTTGTCAATGACATCGACAAGATGTGCTGTATTTCTGCCAAATGTGGTGACCATTCTCAAGGTGTCCTTGTTATCCTTCCTAGGTTGATGTTTATATTCTAATAAGGTATTCCTGGATTGGTTTTTAGCCCATTGCATGGCTGAGTTGACATTCTGTTTGCCATATCCTCTAGCTAAAAATCTGTTAGCTAAATCATGATGGGATTGTGTAAGATCCTGCTGTGAAGAGCAAATTCTCTTCAGACACAAAAAGTGGGATACTGGAATAATATTAATGGTATGTTTGGGGTGGAGACTGGTGGCATGTAACAGGCTGTTGTATTGTGGATATTTTCAATAAACAGTAGTATGTAACATGTTGTCTGCTTGGCGCTGTAGATGAACATCCAGAAAATGAATCTCATTTATGTGATGACTAACTGTAAATTCAGCCCCCCATTTATTTCCATTGAGATATTCAATGAATTCCTCCAGATATTCACTGCCTCCTTTCCATACAAGCCAACAGTCATCCAGAAAGTGTCTCCATATGTCTATCTCTGGCAAATACAAATTATGTAGTTCATTGTATATGATGTGCTCCTCCACGTATCCCATATATAAATCAGCATATATTGGGGCAAAGGATGCCCCCATTGCAGTACCTTGAATTTGCCAGTAGCACTCATGTTGAAAATAGAAGACATTTTTAGTAAGGACATGCTCGGCCATACAAATAAGCAATGTGTTGAAACCTGGGCTATAGATGTTAGCCTTGTTTAACCAAAATTCTAATGCTTTTAATCCAGCCCAATGTGGAATGCTGGTGTAGAGTGATTTAACATCCAGGGTAAACATCAACCAATGTGGTTCCAATTGAGACTCAGATACAATTTGTAAAACTTCTGTCATATCCTTTAATCTGGCTCTGATATATGGCAAAAGTGGTTTCAAGTATTCAGTCAAAAATGCCGACAATGGCTCCGTGAGGGAGCCTATGCCCGAAACAATAGGCCTGCCTGGTGGCATATTCAAAGATTTGTGAATTTTGGGCAGTAAGTACAAATATTGTTTACCTGGATCATTGACCATTGATTGTTGTTTGGTTTTAACACTGATAATTCCCTCCTCAACAGCTTCCTGCAAAAAATTGTCAATTTCTTTTTTAAAGTTTGGAGTTGGGTCAGTGGGCATGTTCATATAATGCTGAGGGCTGGACAATTGTCTACTTCCCTCGGCCCAGTAATAACTGGAGTCCATGACCACCTCCGCTACACCCTTGTCTGCTGATAGAATGGAAATATCAGTGTTAGCCCTAAGATCCATAAGAGCCTTTTTTCCGCCTTTGTTAAGTTATGTCTGATAATATTTAAGGAGCCTAGATGGTAATGCAAATCTTTAATCATTGCCTGTTGGAAAATGGCAACATGTGTGTCCATGGGTGGACTGAAGTTAGATTTGTGGAATCTAAATTCAGTAGATCTTTGAGACTGATCCTGTTGGCCAAAAAGAATTTTAGATTAATCTTTCTATAAAAAGATAATATGTCAGAGACAAAAATGCTTTCATCCGCAAAAAAAAAAAAACAGGGATAAAACCAAGACCTTTATTTAACAATATTTCCTCTTCAGATGTTAAAACATGTTTTGAAATCTTGTGCACATTTGAACATTCCAGATTTATTTCAATATTGATTGAAAAAGATCCTCTATGATTTTTACCCCTATGTTTGCATACCCCCCTGTGCCTCATACCCCTAAAGGGTATTCTGGACCCCGGCCCCTCTTGGAATCAGGGGAATCACTAATGTATGTGGATTCGGTGTCAGTAGTGGAGGATTCCTCCCCCGAGGTTGTAGTATGTGGTCTACCTTTTTTCAGTATGGATCTCGGTCTTGTTTTGCGTATTTGAGTGGTATTTTTCATTCCATCCGCAAACCTAACACTTCCCTGTGACTCAAATGGCCTACTCCTTTCATAGTCCTCCATATCTCTGGAAAACTCGTGTAACTTCTTATCTTTCAAATGATTTTCAAAGGTAATCAGTTCCTTTGTCAGTCTACTCAGATTGTCCTTAAAGTTTGTTTGATCTTCATATTTTTTTCAATTCCTCACATATTTTTTGAACATCACAAATGTTGACCTCAATTGTTGTTTCATAGTAAGAAGCTAGAATGTTAACAAAAGACATGGATGTCTGTTGCTGTGCCAGGTTCCAATCCCTTAATAATATATCATCAGGCTTACTGACTAATGGTTGTAGTTTGGTTCTTAAACCCCTCGGGGGTGATATTTTGATTTTGATAAGCTTTGAAAAGCTTTAAATGCCACATGTTAGTACGTAAAGTTTTTACCTTCTTGCCAAGCTGTGTGAATAGCAAATTACAACCAACTGGATCAATCTGGCTGTTCTCCTTAGAGCCCTCATCCATAGGTTTAATTCCAAATACAAGGATGTCATCCTTGTCAGCACAAAGCTTTTGACGCAGCTTATTGGCATCCATGACCATAAGTTGCTAATTTGCTTAAATCAATCCAAAAACTCAGTTTGTCAACTGTGATGTGAGAATGCCAAAAATTAAAAACTATATGACATCTCCTGGGCAGACTGTCAATGGTGCTGGGAAATGAACCCCTTATGGTTAAACCTAGTTATCTGATACAATAAATGGTTATGTAAACCCCATTTGAGTCGCAGAGAAATGCAAAAGTTGGCTGATGGGAACCAAAAAAAGTAAAAAGACAATTAACCTATTAGGCCCAGTATTAGTCAGTAAGCCTGATTATATATTATTAAGGGGTTGGAACCTGGCACAGCAACAGGCGTCCATGTCTTTTGTTAATATTCTAGCTTCTTACTATGAAAGAACAATTGAGGTCAACATTTGTGATGTTCAAAAAATATGTGAGGAATTGAAAAAATATGAAGATCAAACAAACTTTAAGGACAATCTGAGTAGACTGTCAAAGGAACTGATTACCTTTGAAAATCATTTGAAAGATAAGAAGTTACACAAGTTTTCCAGAGATATGGAGGACTATGAAAGGGGTAGGCCATTTGATTCACAGAGAAGTGTTAGGTTTGCAGATGGAATGAAAAATACCACTCAAATACGCAAAACAAGACCGAGATCCATACTGAAAAAAGGTAGACCACATACTACAACCTCGGGGGAGGAATCCTCCACTACTGACACCGAATCCACATACATTAGTGATTCCCCTGATTCCAAGAGGGGCCGGGGTCCAGAATACCCTTTAGGGGTAGGAGGCACAGGGGGGGACACAAACATATGGGTAAAAACCATAGAGGATCTTTTTCAATCAATAGTGAAATAAATTTGGAATGTTCAAATGTGCACAACATTTCAAAACATGATTTAACATCTGAAGACGAAATATTGTTAAATAAAGGACTTGGTTTTATCCCTGTTTTTTTGTGGATGAAAGCATTTTTGTCTCTGACATATTATCTTTTTGTAGAAAGACTAATCTAAAATTGTTTTTCGGCCAACAGGATCAATCTCAAAGCTCTACTGAATTTAGATTCTGCAAATCTAACTTCAGTCCACCCATGGGCAAACATGCTGCCATTTTCCAACAGGCAATGATTAAAGATTTGCATTACCATCTAGGCTTCCTAAATATTATCAGACATAACTTAACAAAGGCAGAACATAAGGCTCTTATGGATCTTAGGGCTAACACTGATATTTCCATTCTACCAGCAGACAAGGGTGGGGGGGGGTGGTCATGGACTCCAGTTATTACTGGGCCGAGGGAAGTAGACAATTGTCCAACCCTCAGCATTATATGAACATGCCCACTGACCCAACTCCAAACTTTAAAAAAGAAATTGACAATTTTTTGCAGGAAGCTGTTGAGGAGGGAATTATCAGTGTTAAAACCAAACAACAATCAATGGTCAATGATCCAGGTAAACAATATTTGTACTTACTGCCCAAAATTCACAAAGCTTTGAATACGCCACCAGGCAGGCCTATTGTTTCGGGCATAGGCTCCCTCACAGAGCCATTGTTGGCATTTTTGACTGAATACTTGAAACCACTTTTGCCATATATCAGAGCCAGAGCCAGATTAAAGGATACGACAGAATTTTTACAAATTGTATCTGAGTCTCAAATGGAACCACATTGGTTGATGTTTACCCTGGATGTTAAATCACTCTACACCAGCATTCCACACTGGGCTGGATTAAAAGCATTAGAATTTTGGTTAAACAAAGCTAACATCTATAGCCCAGGTTTCAACACATTGCTTATTTGTATGGCCGAGCATGTCCTTACTAAAAATGCCTTCTATTTTCAACATGAGTGCTACTGGCAAATTCAAGGCACAGCAATGGGGGCATCCTTTGCCCCAATATATGCTGATTTTTATATGGGATATGTGGAGGAGCACATCATATACAATGAACTACATAATTTGTATTTGCCAGAGATAGACATATGGAGATGATTTTTGGATGACTGTTGGCTTGTATGGAAAGGAGGCATTGAACATCTGGAGGAATTCATTGAATATCTCAGTGGAAATAAATGGGGGGCTGAATTTACAGTTAGTCATCACATAAATGAGATTCATTTTCTGGATGTTCATCTACAGCGTCAAGCAGACAACACGTTATGTACTACTGTTTATCGAAAATATCCACAATACAACAGCCTGTTACATGTCACAAGTCTCCACCCCAAACATACCATTAATAATATTCCAGAATCCCAGTTTTTGCGTCTGAAGAGAATTTGCTCTTCACAGCAGGATCTTACGCAATCCCATCATGATTTAGCTAACAGATTTTTAGCTAGGGGATATGGCAAACAATGTCAACTCGGCCATGCAATGGGCTAAAAACCAATCCAGGAATACCTTATTAGAATATAAACATCAACCTAGGAAGGATAACAAGGACACCTTGAGAATGGTCACCACATTTGGCAGAAATACAGCACATCTTGATGTCATTGACAAACATTGGAACATTTTGAAGACCAATGAACAATTGGATGACATTTTGGGGAACAAATGCCTATTTTCTTACAGGCGGGGAAAAACTTTAGGTTCCCATTTTTCCCACTCCAAAAAAATCATGCATCATGATGCAACTTATCACCAAACAACACTAAGATAGAGAAATTGGTTGGCTCTTACCCTTGTGGACATTGCACCTTTTGCAAACATGTTTTCAAAACAAAAACCTTTACCAGCAAAAATACTGGACATTTGTACAACATTAACTGCTTTGCCAACTGTGCAACAGATTGTGTCATATATTTGGCCACTTGCACCTGTCAAGCTTTCTCTGTGGGATAAACTTCTAGACAATTTAGATTTCGAATGTCAAAACATTTAGGGGATATTAGGAATGACAGTGCCACCAATGCTCTTTATAGACATTCACTGATTCACCATACAGAAAAATTCACTTTTACAGTCATTGACAAAATATCAGGCAAAAGATCCTTTAAAACAGGGTGGCATAATATAATAAACATGAAGGAAAGGAAATGGATTGTAAAATTGGGTGGTCTATTCCCACCTGGATTAAATGATAAATTGTAACACGTTCCCTTCCTATCATGAGTTGGATACCATTAGGTAGGACTCAGTACTTTGTGATTTATATAAGAGTATAACAGTTCTTAAACAGAGAACTAAAAACAGTATATTAAAATATTAATGACAAGCACTAAGTGGAATAAAAGTTTTATTCCACATGGATTTTTATGTGGTTCCACATTGGTTTTTTGTGCCTATGATTTGGTATCAGAATAATTTTGTTTTGTTTTGGACAGGAAATGATGTCATGGATACCTAATTAGATTAAGTATTTATTGCAGGGTTATTACTGCTATTTGAGATGTACCACCGATGAAAGCTTTATGCTGAAACTGGTCTGGTTCTAATAAATCTTTATGCTTCATGCTTCCAAGGTGCTGGCTTTTTTGTTCATGGGCTCCAGTATCTGTCAGCCTGGAAAGAGATGGTCAACAGACCATATTGCTTTGCCATAGATGGTCTTCACCTATCGCCTCTTGGTTTTTGGTTACTGGCAAAGGTACTTGCCTCCTCCATAGTGCCTTTTTTAGGCAATGTTATAACAACAAAATTTCAGATGTAAAAAAAATCCTCTAGAGATGAACTCAGGGTTATGCTGCTTAATGCTAGGAGTCTAAATCAGAAACTGCACTCACTCATTAACTTGGAAGATGCCAATGTCTGTGCAGTCACAGAGACATGGTTCAAGGCCGCAGACAGCACCCTGGCCATGCAAGGCTACAATGCCTTTCACACATTCAGACCTCCAAACAAGCATGAAAGAACCAAAGATGAAGGTGTATCCATCTTCATTAAAGACAAATACACCTCAAGACTTATAAGCAGTACTACTCCCTAGAGCTCCTTCATGTCCAACTAACTGGAGGTAAAACCCCCTTCCATATCATTGTTAGCTATAGGTCCCCCACCATGAACCATGAGAACCACTCTGCCTACTTGGACCTACTTGAGTCACTCAGTAAACAGCCAAACACCTTGGTCATTTGTGAGTTCAACTATCCTTCCATCAATTGGGAGTGATATTTGAGCACAAACATGCTCACCCTAAGGTTCCTGGACTTTGTTAATACAAAATGCTCTGGAACAGATAGTCTGCACCCCCACAAGGGGCTTGAATGTCCCAGACTTGGTACTCACCAGCATAGGGGGGTCTCTGCATTACCCTGTGTATTACCCTCCTGTAAAGTCTGATCATAAATCTGTCTCATTCAAAGTAACAATCTTACCTGACCCCCAAGAGAAAAAAGGATGAACAGTTTCTCCAAAGCAAACTATAGCCTCCTAAGTGATGACATAAATAGTTTCAAACCCCCTGTTACCACTGTCAACAGTGACTCCTATACAGAGGTGTACACAAATGGCCTGTATAAACACCTATGCAAACATAGAGACTTGACTGAACCTGAATGAATCAAAACAAGGTCCTTACAAAAAAAACAAGGTTATACAACAAGAGGAAGAAACTAATGTCTAAGAACAAGAGGGAACTGACTCTGCAAAGGAAGGACACCCTCCACAGCTTGAACAAGCAAATGAGATATCTTGTAAAGTCCTTTAAAGGCAATTATGAAGCTAAACCAGCATCCTGAGCTAAGGATAATCACAGGATATTCTTTAGCTACATCAGAAATCTAAAAGGGAAGGCCCAGCTTTGTGCTGAACAAGCAGTGTATGGTACTACTCATACTGACCCTGAGAACATCGCCAATCTGCTAGCAGACAGATTTGGTGCAAATGTCACTCCCCTGTCCCCACCAGACATACCCCAAAGCATACCTGTCACTAGTCTTCTACCTAGTATCTTCAAAGAGCAGCTCATTATCACACTCTCTGTTGTCCAAAACACAGCCTCTATGGGACTGGATAACATCATAGGTTGCCTATTAAGTGGTGTAAAACAGGATCTAGTGTAATCACTTGGCACTCTTTTCAACCACAGTCTAAGTACTGGATTTTTCTCAGCAGAGTGGAAAACAGCAAAAGTAATTCCCTTGCACAAAGGGGGTCCATCAACTGTCCCTGGGAACTATAGACCCATAAGCCTAACCAGCCTTATCTTCAAGGCCATGGAGAGAGCCATCATGGAGCTTATCAACAAAGACATAGGTGACCTTCATACTCTTGACCCAACCCAATTTGGCTTTGTTAAGGCTAGATCATGCTTATTAAACCTGGTGGACTTCTTCAAGAATGTCACCAAAGCCCTGGATGAAGGAAAAACAGTAAATACAGCCTATCTTAACTTAGCCAAGGCTTTTGACACAATCCCCCACTCAGGCATCACTGAGAAACTCACCCAGCTGGGAATTAACTCATATGTCACTAGATGGGTAGCCAACTGGCTCACCGACAGAATGTATACAGTCAAAGTTGGGGATTCTACCTCTACCAGCACACCAGTTACCAGTGGTGTACCACAAAGATCTGTGCTGGGTCCCCCTACTGTTTGGAATCTATTTCTCAGAAGTCTGAGTGAAAATAAATGGCCTGTGGCTTACCCAGTTTGCTGATGACTGCAAACTGGGTGCAATCATTGAGTCCCCTAGTGAAGGTGACATACTATAAAAATTGCTTAAACAGACAAATGATTGGTGCCAAAGCCACGGACTTAAACAAAACGCAAATACATGTGTTATTATCCCTTTCAACAAAGGGGAAGTCCCTGCAATTTACAGTGTTAACAGTACCCCCCTTAGCTGAAACCCTGTGATGAGAGATTTGGGAACACAGGTTATAGTGACCTTAACTTTGATCATCGTTTGTCCACAGTGGTAAGGAAGGCCTTCTACACTGCACATCTCATAAGTAAGGGCATTGCATCCAGAGCTAAGGATGTTATAACTCCCCTGTACTCATCCCTCATCAGACCATTAATAGAGTACAATGCTCCCTTCTGTATGTACCTCACCAGACACCTGCAGCAGCTGGAGAAACCTCAGCGGTTTCTCACCAAGAAAATTCAGGGCTTTCAACACATGACTTACATGGACAGACTGAAGGCCCTGTCGCTGTACTCTGTATCTTATAGGCTACTGAGAGGTGATGACTTGTACCCAGGGTTGCCAGATTTCCAACTGGCCAGGTAGGGACAAAGTGAAGACTAAAAAAAATAGGCCTTTCACAGCAAGTGAAGACTAAAAAAAAAAAAAAAAGGTCTTCCACGCTAGGTCTTTAAAAAAAATAAACACAGAGCTATTTTTGTTTAATGCGGAACTCTGATGTTCCACATTAAACAAAAGTAGCTCTGTGTTTATTTTTTTTTTTGATTGTGCCGGGCCAATGAAAAAATAAATAAACACGGAGCTACTTCTGTTTAATGTGAAACATCGCAGTTCCGCATTAAACAGAAGTAGCTCTGTTTTGCGATTTTTTGATTGACCCGTATAACAGTATACGGGCCAATCAAAAATCGCTAAACATGGAGCTACTTCTGTTTAATGCGGAACTGCAATTTTCCACATTAAACACAAGAAGCTCCATGTTTAGCGATTTTTGATTGGCTCATATGCCGGTATACGGGCCAATCAAAAAAAAAACAAAGCGGAGGCTGCCCGGGATTTAAACCGGCAGTGCGGGACTCGGGATCAGGCTGCTGATCTCGGGACAGTCCCGCCCAAATAGGGACGTCTGGCAACCCTGCTTGTACCTGACCTACAGAGCAGTCTTGGACACTGTCCTAATGGAAATGCTGCATATCCTCAAGCCAAATGGGACACGATTCACTCACTCTAGAGATTTTAACCTAGCCTGTGACATTAACAGGACATGCTGGAGAGACGTATATGTCTACCAGTGATTGCCAGTCCTCTGGAACAAACTCCTAGTTCACATAAAACAGAGCTCCTCAATGACCCTATTAAAGCATAACTTAGACAACTGGATGGGAGACCGTATATTTACTCTGGGGCTGTCACCTATGTCCCTCTTGGATAAGGGCAGTTGGTGCTCATCATAGACTTACGCTGCAAATATAGACCATACAACTTGGTCAATAAGGGAACAAGGGTATAACGTGGCTAGGCTTATAAAGGCCCTAGGGCCAATAGGTGTTTTCTAGGCTAATGACAATAAGGGCCTTTTTAAGCCTAGCCATGCATCCCACATCTCTGACAAGTTCTGATACCCTTGATTAGTGTAAGCATGGGCCTGGGAGATGAACCATTTACAGGTTGCCTGTTTGCATTGAAGACATAGGTGCCAAACCAGGGATGAATTTCCAGTTTCCCATCCAATTGTCCCAGTTGCACTTGAATTGGGTTAGGGAGGAACTCTGCTTAACATGGATGGGGAGCCTGTTCCATAGATGGGGTAGTCTCTGGGATACATACCTATCTCTCCAGTAGGTCCTATTTATATTACAGGCAAGGTTTAAGTCTTTAGAATGGGTAATTCTGGTACTGTTTGTTTTTTGTATATGCAGGAGGTCCATCAGAGTGGGGTCTGACAATGCCTTGTATGCCAGGCATAGATCTGCCCTCAAAAGCCTGTATGAGACAGAATACAGAGATAGGGCCTTAAGGCGGTCTGCATAGGACATATTACTTACACCCTGTATTCTTTTAGTGAGGAACCTCTGTGGACGTTCCAGTTGTTGGATATGCCTGGTTAGGTACATACCAAAGGGGGTATTGTACTCAATCACAGGTCTGATGAATGCTAAATACAGTGGAAAAATGACTTCCTTAGACTTAGATGCCACACCTTTGTTTATAAGTTGTGCAACATAGAATGATTTCCTCGCTATTGTAATTCACGTGATGATCAAAGACTAGATTACTATCTATGTGTGTCCCTAAGTCCCTGACTACTGGGTCAACTCTACGTGGTGTGTTGTCAATATGATAGTAACCAGGGATGACTTCCCAAAGGATACTATTATGCATTTCTTGGCATTTAGTTTTCGTCCATGGCTCTGACACCAGTTTTTGTCTGTGTCAGCCCCTTCTGGAGAACATTTGTGTCAGTGTGAGATTCAATGATGACTTCTAATTTGCAATCATCTGCAAAGTTACTCAGCCAGAGACCACTGACATTGGCCTTGACTTCTGAGAAGTAAATGCTAAAAAGGAGCGGTCCAAGGACTGATCCCTGAGGGACTCCACTTGTGACTGGCCTCTTTGTAGAGGTGGACTCCTCAATTCTAACTTCCTGGGTCCTGTCTGTGAGCCAGTTGGCTATCCACCAGGTGACATACGTGTTTGTACCTAAGCTCTTGAGTTTGTCAACAATGCCTGAGTGGGGTGTTGTGTAAAATGCCTTTGCCAGGTCAAGGTAGGTAGTGTGAATGATTTTGCCCTCATCCATTGCTTTGGTGACCTTCTCAAAGAAGTCCACCAGGTTGAGTAGGCATGATCTGCCCTTGATGAAACCAAACTGGTTTGGGTCCAGTGTCTGGAGGTTTACTATATCTCTACTTATCATTTCCATGATAATTCTTTCCATGACTTTACATATAAGACTAGTGAGACTTATGGGTCTGTAGTTTCCAGGGTCTGTAGATAGCCCACCTTTGTGCATAGGGATGACTGTTGCCTTTCTCCATTTATGAGGCATGAAGCCTATTTGAAGGTTACAGTTAAATAGTAATTCCAGAGGCATAACAAAAATTCTTCAAAAAACAAACAAATATATATAAAAAAACAATAATCCAAAGAAGCAGAATCCATGCTGCAAAGATCTATTCAGCTTTTTTAATGCACACACTGGTACCTTGGATTTTTGCCTTCTTTGGATTAGTAATTCAAGAGATCTTGATAGGTAAGGTTCCATTTGATTTAGAAGGCATCCTGGGATATTGTCTGGGCCCATTGATGCAGTGTTCTTGGTCTTAGAGAGAGCATTAAGGACTTGTTCCCTAGTCATAGTAGGAAGAGTTATATTTGATGATATTTCCTGAGGGAAGGTTGAGGGGGAGAGATGAGTAATGTTGAAGCTGAATTTATCAGCCAGGAGGTTGGCTATATCTTCTGGCTCAGTATAGGTGGCTCCATTTACAATGAGCTCTGCACACAATTGCGTATTGCCTTTGAGGTTGCGGACATAGCTAAAGAATGCTTTGTGGTTGCCCTTGGCCTAGGAGGCCAAATGCACCTAAAATTTGGCTTTGGTAAACTTTATTCATCCTCTGAGTTGTTTGTTTAGTTTGATGATAGTGCTTTTATCCCGCTGAATGCTGCACCTTCTAATTTTTCCATGATTTTCTTCCTCCTTTTATACATCTGATTGCTTTTGTGATTCCACCAGGGTGGCTTGTTTTTTGAGTTAGTTCTGTACTTCTTCCTGGTGGGTACAGCTGCCTCTATGCAGCTATTAACATACTTGTACAGGGTTTCTGTGAAAAGTTCTACATAGGCAGAAGTGTTGTTAGGGTTTATGGGGGCTTGACATTTTGCCAGGTTCTCACTTAATAGCAGGAGATTAGCCTTAGAATAATTCCTAAATATTCCTGGTTTAGCTGGGGGTCCCGGTTTCATTTTTACTTCAAAGGAGACCATTTTGTTGTCTGACCTCACCAGGGAAGGCATTACAATAGCCTATTAATCTCCTATGAACCTATAAGAAAGGAGCAGTTGATATGATATTACATGTTTTTACTCTACTTTTAAGTTCTTTAACTTGTAGTAACAATTTGTCATTTGTCATTTTTAACCTATTTACAGTAGTTTCCTTGTTTCTTTTATAAGTTTAAATATACCAATCATAACTATTTCACTGATCTTTTTTTATTATTACCCTTGTGTTCTAATTTTGCTTGTAAATGCAGAATTTTAGTTTATCAAAAGTTCCATTGTCAGGAAAGCATAAATCTAAGTTTGGTTTAGTTAATTTATGCCAGTATGATGTGTACCAACAATATTTTGCCCCATATGTGCTATACATATAATGGGTTGGAGAACCTACAGATGGTTTAATGATTTTACTGCCTGATTTATCCATAGTATAAGACATGTTACACTGTCTACTACCACAGAATACGCTCAATCATACATACACATTTATGCAAATTCACAGACATGCACATCTGTTACTTGCATGATTCCTCTCTGTTATACATTTATGACTGAAACACAATTTAATGTAAGTACCTGGTCCCTCCCAGTCAATAGCTGCAGCATATGCTGTAATGAAACCTCACAATTGTGAATTTAAACCTAAACATAGAATGCATTCACCAGAGCAATAAATGTACATAGAATCCAAAGCTGCATTAACATCACTGAAAGTCACAGGAATTCAAAGACAAAATGTAAGTTAAAAGCACTTACTGAAATGGGCACCCAGTATTTGTCAAAGAGATCCCTGCCAGAGGCTTCAGTGATATTATCCAAATAAATATACCTTACATGTATACATACATACAAATATTTCAAGAACAAGGATTAATGCCCTTCTAGCTTTCCAATATACCAAAACACTTTTTCCCATAATAAGTGTCCAGGCTGTTCTTAAAAATATCTAAACTAGTACTTGCTTTAATGTAATTTGGTAGTCTGTTCCATGCATCAGCTACTCTGTCACAGAACCAATTAGTACACTTCTCATTCCTATAGCACCTTCTACATGGGTTATCTGATGATTCTCTAGTACTTTTTGATAACCCCAAACATTCCCAGAGGTAGTTGTCCCTAAATGCCCTATATACTTAATAAGATCTCCTCTTAGATATCTGTAAGAGACATTGTACAAGTTCAGATATTTTAGTCTTTCATAATAACTTACATTTTCACATCCATGGATGCCCTTGGTATATTTCCCCTGTACTCTTTCCAGTTTACTTATGCTTCTTTTCTTATAGGGTCTAATGTAACTAACAATGACTTCATAATTTTTTGATTTCTTAAACTTTATAAATCTTTTTGTACAACATATATTTCTATAACTATCATGAACCAATTAGCTGATATGATTAGAAAAACTCATAGCTGAATCCATCCATATACCCAGGTCATTAAGTGAGTCTACAGTTTCAATCACTGTGTGGTGTATTAAATATTTACCTTTCAATTTATGTCCTCCAAATCTCATATGCTTTGTTTTTGATGTATTTATCAGCATATTATTCTCCTGTGCCCAAATGGTCAATTTAGTCAAATCAACACACTTTGGTTAAGACTGAAATTCACGGCACCAACTGAAATGGAAAATTTGTTAATACCTAATATCATGCAACTATTAAGTTCAGTACCCAGGCTGTCAAAGATTCTTGATGCAAACACGTTTATTAGAATAGTATCATGATATGGAATATCTCAATATAAAAAAAGATTTGACTATATACACAGATACAAGTCTGTTTATATTTTCTGAAATAGAAAAAAAATACAAGGTTCAGAGCTTTCATGACTGATAAAACCCATACATACATTTTCAAGGTAAAAGAAATAAACAGATGCAGATGGGAGGATAGCTTAAAACATTTCTCATGCTATTATCTTGACAGGGTTTGTACGTTCACTTTCAGCAAATTTATCTCCAGTTATGTTTCACAAAGTACAGGATACAAAAATGTCTTTCAAGGTTGCATGATTAGAAGAAACATTTATCACCTGCTTGCTAAGCTCTAATGAACTCTAATAAGCCAAGCTGTTCTTCGTATGAGAAAGGAATATGTGAAAACGCTGCAACAATTTTAAGCTAGACATTTTAAAAAACAAGCATGAAAGAGCTATGTATCAGCTATATTATATATATATATATATATATATATATATATATATATATATATAATAAGAGTTGAATAGCATGAAATAACTATGTATCAGCTATATTACATATATATATATATATATATATATATATATATATATATATATATATAAAATGAGTTGAATAGCATGAAAGAACTATGTATCAGCTATATTATATATATATATATATATATATATATATATATATATATATATATAAATAATAAGAGTTGAATAGCATGAAAGAACTATGTATCAGCTATATTATATATATATATATATATATATATATATATATATATATATATATGTATATATATATATATATATATATATATATATATATATATATATAATGAGTTGAATAGCATGAAAGAACTATGTATCAGCTATATTTTATATATATATATATATATATATATATATATATATATATATATATATATATATATATATGGTTCTACCTGACATAATCGAAACCCCAGAACACCGACAACGTAATCACCGACACCACATAATCGACAGTGCATAAACACGAAACCTCACATGCCCGACAACGAAATAACCGATGGTACATAAACACGAAACCTCATACACTGCACACACCACAATAACAACAATCAACAAACAAAACACATCCCCTGTCCAAAAACCACACACACAACACAAGCACACCAAAATCCTTACAAACCCACACTAAACCTCACATACACAACTATCTACAACCCTAACCCAAACCCTAACCCTAAGGTCCGTCACTATCGCACACTCAGCTAACCCGCGCCCTAACCCTAACTCACTTAACCCGCCCCTAACCCAAAGACTTTCACTACTGCACACTTACCTAACCCGCACCCTAACCCTAACTCACTTAACCCGCCCCTAACCCAAAGACTTTCACTACCGCACACTTACCTAACTCGCACCCTAACCCTAACTCACTTAACCCTCCCCTAGCCCAAAGACTTTCACTACCGCACACTTACCTAACCCGCGCACTGACCCTAACTCACTTAACCCACCCCTATCCCCACAGACCGTCAATATCCACACTTACCTTACTCGCACCCTAACGTCTGTCACTACCGCATACTTACACAGCCTTTTCCCATGTCGGCATCCTCGGCGTCGGTGTTTTCATCCATCGCGTCGGTCTTCTGCATTGTCGATCTTCTGGCACTCGTGATTCGCTTGTCGGTGTTCTGGAGTGTCGACTATCTCAGGTAGAACTATATATATATATATATATATATATATATATATAAAATAAGAGTTGAATAGCATGAAAAAACTATGTATCAGCTATAGATATATATATATATATATATATATATATATATATATATATATATATATATATATATGAAATAAGAGTTGAATTATATTGCAGTTTTGAATGGTGAGTTATTGGGAGATGGGTTGGGGTGAATTTTTGGCTGGGATGCAAGATTTCTTTAATGGCTATCCATAATTTTTAGGGTTGGGTTTACTATATTTTGAAGTTATAATATATATATATTTTTTTTCTTCATTTATTTGCTTTTTAGAAAGACTGCAAAGCATGCTGAAGTTTTTAAGACAATATGATGTTTTATATTTTCCCCATTCTTTTTCTCTGCCCTCCATTAACATTCTACTCTTTTTGCATAGTCAGACTGCTTTATTTGTTTTTAGTCACTTCCTTCTAGGAGGTTCAAGGTTATTTAGGACATTCGGGAAAGTTGTATTGAATTAATTCACATCATCATGTAAGTGGAGGATATCTAGGAAGTTCCAATTAATAGATGATGGGGTAGTAATGAACATTATTTCTGGGTTAAACTCGGAAAGGTTGTATTTTGTTTTATAATCCCGCTCTTTAAGTGCATGTGTGTGAGATGTCTGATTGTGTAGACTGGTAGATGCTCACTGAGAGAGTTTGATATTGTACCTGTGGTGGTGTATTTGTTAGGATACGATACTAGGATCCAGTCTTATTGGGGAATTTGATGCCTTGCTATAATATGTTGTGCTATTAATTAGTTGTGTGAAACCATATAAGTTCATGCTAGATGTAGGGAAGTTAGAGTTTATGTCCAACCAATTGACATTCACATCATCTAGTAGTATTTTTTTCTTGTGGAATTGTTGTGGACATCCAATGTAGGATATCTTCTAGTATAGCTATATTGTCACCAGGAGGGATCTAAAGGACAATAGTACATATTTCTTTATAATTGTTTATTTCAGGATAATATTAAAATGCTCTGCTTAATTAAATGTTGGTATTGGTTTGCTGTAAGGGAAAATGTAGTAGTTGTTAGGAAATATTAAAGCAATACCACCACATTTCCTCTTTATGCAGTCATTACAGATAATATTATAACTGGGAGCTATAATTTCAGAGTTGTTTATGCTAGGTTTAAGCCACGTTTCAATTACAGTGAGAATATCAGTCTTATGTTGGGTAGTCCGGCAATGTAGTTCTGCAGTTTTATTTCTTATGCTTCTAACATTTATGGCAACAAAAGTTAGATTACTGGGGTTAAGGATTGACCAGTGTGGTGCCAGAATAGTTTGTGGAAGACAATTGTCTTGAAGTTCATTTTGAAAGGTGGGGCGAGGATTAGGGTGAATGTCTCCTCCAATAGGATTTTAGGATATTGGGAAGTTATTGATACTTGATTTTGGAGAGTATTTTTCCTCTTAATTTTGTTTTGGTTTGAGTTGAAATGGAGTTATTCAGCATATATTTGGAGTAAAGATGAGGGGCATCATTAAACAGGCTTGGTACAATGTATTGTGAGTTTAGGGAGGAAATTAAATAGATGTGTGGTGAGTTAAGGGAGGAATTAAGAATAAGTGGTTGGGACAGAGTTGGAGAGATGTTAGGATCTGTTGCAGAGTCATGGTAAGATGAGAGATGGCCCAGTAGAAGGAAAAAATTAAGGATAAACTGAAGAGTAGCATAATTAAATAAAAGGATCTGTATTTTATTGATGGCAGGTAGTCTGAAAGCTGGTAGAGGGTAGTTAGGAAAGAAGTATTTTATATAAAGAAAGAGAGGTTAGAGAGATTTTAGAGTTATACAGCCCTCGTATATGGGAGCCACCATCTCCCCACCCCTGAACCTCTCAAGGTCATGATATTCTGTGATGCATTTTATATGTTAGACATTTATTCATAGGTTCATAAGTGTTTACTTGGCTAACAACCATAAGGGCCTTTTTAGGCCTAGCCATGCATCCCAAATCTATGACAAGTTCTGCTACCCTTGAAAAGTGTAAGCATGGGCCTGGGAGATGTACCATTTAGAGATTACCTGTGTTTATTAGGGACAGAGATGCCAAACCAGGGATCAATTTCTGGTTTCTCATCCAATTGTTCAAGTTGTACTTGAACTGGGTTAGGGAGGGACTCTGCTGCACATGAATTGGGAGCCTGTTCCATAGATGGGGTAGTCTCTGGGATATATACCTATCTTTCCAGCAGGTCCTATTTATATCACAGGCAAGGTTTAAGTCTTTAGAACATTTAATTTTGGTGTTTGTTTTGTGGTTATGCAGGAGGTCCATCAGAGTGGGGTCTGACAATGCCCTGTGTGCCAGGCATAGATTTACCCTCAACAGCTTGTAGTAGACAGAATACAGGGATAGGGCCTTGAGGTGGTCTGCATAGGACATTTTACTTATGCCCTGTATTCTTTTAGTGTGGAACCTCTGTGGACATTCCAATTGTTGGATATGCCTAGTTAGGTATATACCAAAGGGGGCATTGTACTCAATGATAGGTCTGATGAATGCCGAATACAGTGGAACAATGACTTCCTTGGACTTAGTTATACCTTTGTTTATAAGTTGCTCAACATAAAATTATTTCCTCACCACTGTAGACACATGATGGTCAAAGACTAGATTACTATCTATGTGTACCCCTAAGTCCCTGACTACTGGGTCAACTCTAAGGGATGTGTTGTCAATATGATAGTAACCAGGGATGGATGACTTCCCAAAGGATACTATTATGCATTTCTTGATATTTAGTTTTAGTCCATGGCTCTGACACCAGTTGTTTGTCTGTGTCATCCCCTCCTGGAGAACATTTGTGTCAGTGTGAGATTAAGTGACAGCTCCTAATTTGCAATCATCTGCAGATTTAGTCAGCCAGAGACCACTGACATTGGCCTTGACATCTGAGAAGTAAATGCCAAAAAGGAGCGGTCCAAGAACTGATTCCTGAGGGGCTCCACTTGTGACTGGCCTGTTTGTAGAGGTGGACTCCCCAGTTCTACCTTCCTGGGTCCTGTCTGTGAGCCAGTTGGCTATCCACCGGGTGGCATATGGGTTTGTACATAACCTCTTCAGTTTGTCAACAATGCCCAAGTGGGGTATTGTGTCAGATGCCTTGGCCATGTCAAGGTAGGCAGTGTGAATGACTTTGCCTTCATCCATTGCTTTGGTGACCTTCTCAAAGAAGTCCACCAGGTTGAGTAGGCATGATCCGCCCTTGACAAAACCAAATTGGGTTGGGACCAGTGTCTGGAGGTTTACTATATCTCTGTTGATCATCTCAATGATAATTATTTCCTTGGCTTTACATATAAAACTAGTGAGACTTATGGGTCTGTAGTTTCCAGGGTCTGTAAATGGCCCACCTTTGTAAAGAGAGATGACTGTTGCCTTTCTCCATTCATGAGGCATGAAGCCTGTTTGGAGGCTACAATTAAATAGCAATTCCAGAGGCCTTGATAGGTCATGTTTCATGCTATTTAGAAGGCATCCTGGGATATTGTCTGGGTCCATTGCAGTGTTCTTGGTCTTAGAGAGAGAGCATTAAGGACCTGTTCCCTAGTCATAGTAGGGGGAGTTATATTTGATATTATTTCCTGAGGGAAGTTTGAGGGGCAGAGAGGGGTAAAACTGGAGCTGAATTTATCAGACAGGAGGTTTTCTATATCTTTTGGCTCAGTATAGGTAAGTCCATTTACAATGAGCTCTGTACACAATTATGTATTGCCTTTGAGGTTGCGGACATAGCTAAAGAATGGTTTATGGTTGCCCTTGGCCTGGGAGGCCAAACTTACCTCATATATGGCTTTGGTAGACTTTATTTGTCCTCTGAGTTGTTTGTTTAGTTTGATGAGAGGGCTTTTATCCTGCTGGGTGCTGCACCTCCTAATTTTTTGTCATGATTGTCTTCCTCCTCTTATACAGCCTATTGATTTTGTGATTCCACCAGGTTGACTTGTTTTTTGAGTTAGTTCTGTACTTCTTCCTGGTGGGTACAGTTGCCTTTATGCAGCTATTAACATGCTTGAACAGGGTTTCTGTGAACAGTTCTGCATAGGCAGCAGTGTTCTCAGGGTTAAGGGTCTATATTAGATAATCGAACTTTCAAAAGTTCGACTCTCGTTTGGTCAACTCCATATGATTGAATTTTTGAAAGCTCAAACATTTTAATGGAGATCTCCATACAGCATGGAATGGGAAGATTTCCCTTTTCTGCACTGTGGTGTGATCTCGGAGTTGTATTTAAAGAGTAGGGATTGTGGGGGGTGCTGGAGGGCTTGCCCCTGTGCTTAAAATGTTCAGGTAGGTTATTTGTGTAGTTTATTTTTTTTATTAGATGGTCAGACTTATAAAACTTCGATCATATGGTGTTGACCATATGACAGTCAAACTTGTGAAAGTTTGATTATCTAATATAGACCCCAAAGTTAATGGGGGCTTCAAATTTTGCCAGGTTCTCACTTAATAGTAGGAGGTTAGCCTTAGAATAGTTCCTGACTATTCCAGGTTTAGCTGGGGTCCAGGTTTTATTTTTACTTCAAAGGAGAGCATTTTGTGGTCTGACCTTACCAGGGAAGGCATTACAGTAGGGGGTGTGTAGCATTCTCCTATATTAGTGAGGACCAGATCCAATATGTTAATGTATTGACTATCTGGTCCATGGAGCTTGTGTTTACAAAATCAAGGGATCTCTGTGCATGTACGTTTGGTGTTGTGTAGGATTCCCAGTTAATAGAGGTGTAATTAAAGTCACCCATGAATATGGTATTGGGTTGGATGGTTAGTATTTCTAATAAGTTTAAATATATGGTATGGGTTTCCTGGGTCACTAAGGGGGACCTATATCTTGCAAGGAAGTGATATTGGATTTTGCCTGTGATGATCTGAACATGGAGTGGCTCAAGTGCATTGTCCTGTTTGAGACCAGCCTTGAAGTATATTTATTTTTGATGTAAATAGAGGACCTCCACCTTTAGTCCCTGCCTGTGAAGTAGCTGGCCTAAATGTGTGGAAGGCATTATACCCTTGCACTGTTGGTGTGCTCTCCACGGCTTTAAACCATGTGTCAGTGACCTCACAGATGTCAGCATTGTCTAGGGTAAAGTGAGCTTCTAGGGAGTGGAGTTTTTTGTTTAGACCTATAGTACTTAGCAGTAATACCTTTAGATTTTCTTGGTTTTGATTTGCTATGTCAGAAGTTCTTTCAGTTTGGCATTGCCTAAAAAAGGCACTATGGCGGAAGACAATGTTTTAGCTAATATTCGAAAGCTTAGATGGGAGAGGTGTAGACCATCCCTGGCAAAGCATCATGGTCTGCTGACCATCTCCTTCCTTGCTGAAAAATATTGCACTCCCTTAGAATGACACCAGAAACTAAGCCAATTATTAAAGTCAATCATCTTTTGTTCGTATTGTGGCATCATCCTTGGAGAAGGTAAAATGCTGCTCAATGTTAGGTTCATACCAGACTGAGACACATATTCCAAGAGCTCCATGATATCTCTCATCATATAGTCTAGGGAGGTATGTCTCAGGTCATTTACTCCCACATGGACTATGACTGAGTCATATTGGTAATTGTGGTCCAATGACCTGAGTGTATGCATAATATGGTGGATCCTAGCCCCTGATAAGCAACTGACTGTTACTTTCTCCTTACTCAGCCTGGTAAGAGGGACATCAGTGTATCTCATGATGGAGTCTCCAATGACTAGAATGTTATATTGTGCGGTGGCTTGCCTTATGGGCTTAGAGGTAGAGGCTCCATGAGATGTAGCTCTATGTGTTGATGTGGGTATTTGGAGCTGCTGAGGATATTTGTTACGTGTACTTCATCTAGAACGTCTTTGTGGTTTAGGAAGGTTACATTAATTGCCTCAGCATATGTGGGTTGATATGTCTGCTTTGAATTGTGCGTGATGGGTGCAGCGTGTGTACTAATGACAACGTTATTGACATTAGGAGTACTTTTATGTAAGAGCTTTGCCTCCAATGATATTGTGCAAAAATATTTCTGATATACCATATCAGTTTGTTTGAGAATTATCTGATTGTCAGTAAACATGAGACAATTTCTACATTGCCTCAGGGTGCCCATATCCACCAAGTCAGTAACGGAGGCAGTAGGAAAGTTCATATTCATGGCCACAGACCCTTTTTATTGATTAGACAGTTGGAGTGAGAATATCAATCACTGTCAGGAGTATCTGATTTGCAACTATGGGGACAGTATTGTCACTACAAACTAATTGTCCTATGTGGAACTAGGTATGTATTAGAGAAATTTCAATTGTGCTTTTACAGGAAAAACGTCATTCAATGTGTCTGAGTCTGTACAGAGCACTACCAAAAACTTGAGGGGAACTAATACATAGACCCTGAAAATTTAAGGATGAAGTATTAAGGGAGATATTCTGAAGTTAGAAACAAATCAAGCAGTACTTACTGAAAACAAAGAATTAGCTTGTCAAGAAAGATGAAAAAGGGGAGTCGCAAGAATAGCTACTGCCTGGCTACTACTAATGCTGGTCTCACCACAGTTTCACTCTGTTGGGATACAAAGCTCTTTTGCTTCTTCTCTTACCAGAAGCAAAATGCTAGCACCAATCCCAAGATGAGAAGCAGGCCACAGCCTGTTTGGTGATCCACAGTCTTGTCCCAGATGATGCAAGGGTCTGTAGGCTTCTAGCCTTTTCCTGGTAGATGCCTTGAATAGCAGCCACCATCAGCAACATTAAACACAGACACTCATTCTTCAACCAGAAACAGTCAGAAATCAATGCACTCTGCTCCTTCTCTCACCGGGACCAGAATGTAAGCACAGATTCCAAGCTGACACTTATAAAGCAGTTATTAGGCTTGCTGGTGATCAGCAGTCTCCAGGAAATAATGTAACTGCACTCCTTCTCCCACTAGGAGAAAACAAAAGCACTAATCCCAAGATGACTACTGAGATGCAGAATGTGGGATCTCCAATAACTGGTGGTCTTGCAATAGATGTTTAAAGGTAAGATGAAAAAAAAGGTTTATCCTAAACACTGCTGGGTGCACTAAGCAGTTAAATTTGAAAGTGGGTAACTTAAGTTTTAGCTGTCTAAGTGGAGAGCTACAATTTTTTAAAAGAGCAAGATAGATTGAAGGGACATAGGCACTTTTGTATTCTGGTACTAAACATTGGGATGTCCAATAAATTTAAATAGTTGAAGGGGAGTGATTTCGCAAAATGATAATTTTGTGCTTACTCACACCTGAAAGGAGAGAGGGAGGGAGATATATAGTCAAATCAACATAAGGAACATGAAACTAGAAAGACAGTGGTGTTTAAGAACACCACAGTAATAGGGTGGGAAAAATTCTGTTTGACTCAAAAGACACACAGCTGTGGTCTCTTTTCAAGTTTTAATATGCAATTAAAAGCAGAATACAAGTAAAACAGTGTGTAAAGAAAGCAAACCACAGTATACAAAAGAGAGAAAGGCAATAACATAATACAAAGTACAAGAAATCAAAAGCAAACTAACCTTTCCCTCACAGCAAGCTGTGGCAGAGTCTGGGTGAGCTTTGCCCAGTAAAGCTTCGAAATGTTTTAATCTACTCCTTAAATAGAAGGTTTAGTTCCTAGCTCCACCCCCTCACTTCACAGCTGATTAACCTTAACTGACCTGTTCAGACTTCTGTGTGACTCCTTAACTGACCCATTTTAATTTCTGTCTGACTCATGAGACACAGCTGTGGTCTCTTTTCAAGTTTTAATATGCAATTAAAAGCAGAATATAAGTAAAACACAGTGTAAAGAAAACAAATTATAGTATACAGAACAGAAAAAGGCAATAAAGTAATGCAAAGTGCAAGAAATCAAAAGTAAACTAACCTTTCCCTCACAGTAAGCTGCGGCAGAATCTGTGTGAGCTTTTTCAGTCACTTATTCATTTTTGAGAGATGGCCGTGTAAACTGAGCAAGTAACAAGAGGGTTAGCTACTTGCATCCAGGCAAACCCCCAAGATCTTGGATTGCAATAAAAGAGGATGGCCATGTATCGAATTTCACCTTTGGTTCCAAACAAACAGTTGCCACTTATTAAAATATTCCAAGTTGCTTCATGCAAATCACACTAATTTTACAAAGTAAGAATGATAAGCCAACAACAGCAGGCAGTTAGTCATTTTCCTCTCCAGACAGCTCCAGCAATTATGCCTACTTTGTGCATATCAGGTGTCCAGTTAAGTAGTTTATCTTACTTCTCACAATTGCACACCAGTCCTGCAAAGCTAGATAGTGACTGGATAAAACTGATCAAATGACAAGACGGTCAGTGACAGTTATTTTCATCCAGCCAACCTCAACATTCATCCAGCAGTTGTAACCATGCCATTTGATGGCTATGTAATATATTTCACCTTTGCTCCATATAAACAATTTGTCACACATTGAAGTATTGCAACTTGCTCTACACAAATCATAAAGCTAGAAATATTGCAAAAAAATGTCTGCTGGATCACTGCCAACATCACTGTAAAAATCACTGCTTCTGTCTCACACCATTCATCTCAACTGTCCACAATTCTGCAGAATGTCCTTGAAAATTACAGTCAGTAGAGTCAGACATAAGAGATTTATACTTATTTTTCAAAGAATGCATCATGTTGTTGCAAACCATCTGACCTGCCTACCATGGCTTTGTGCCTATATTTGAACACTGAAAGGTCTCTGCCCTATGATCACACAATGCTGAAGTCTTGACGTAACATTGCTTGACTTGAATGTCAAACCAAGTGGAGAACCTCCCATCAGGGGCACCCATCACACCAAGGGCTATTTTTTTCTAACTTGGTGCCATATATATTTTTTTTTTAGAGTAAAAGAACACATGTTTTATTGCTCTAAAAATAAATAAATAAATGTGGAAAGAGCACCTCTATGAGTATGATGCCCTAGGCAGTTGCCTAGTTGGCCTATGCATAATGCTGGCCTTGAGAAAAATGTATTTACCAATAAATTAATACAACCATTGAACTAATGTACAATCCAAATGAAAAAGGAATAAAATATATATGTAAGAGATAGACGGTGTGTTCCTGACAACCTTGTTCATAAGCAAGATTTTAGCCTCCAAGGAAATTATGTATGTACATCTCTCACATACTGTTAGTTTTTTTAAGGGTTAAAAGGTTGTCAGAGTACATGAGACAGTTGCTACATTGTTTAAGGATGGCCATATCTACCAAGCTTGCCACAGAGATGTTAGGAAAATGCATATCCATATTGTCAGGACCTGTATTAGGTTTCTATCATGGTTTATGGAGTTGGTTTTAGAGAGAATCACCCATGTGTTTCCTGGGATTAAGACTAGCTGTTAGGTATTGCTATGATCTGTTATTAGTGCCATTCAGCACACTAACTGCCCTAAGTTTAGCCCTGCTTAAAGCCTTACTGTGTTACAGGCTAAAGTGCTAAGTACTAGCTGTAGGTAAATTCTACAGTCTCAGCATTTGCTACCATACAGAGCACTGCAGACCACCACTGAATGATGAGAAGCTCTCTGCAAACATGCCTACTTTATAGCCACAGGAAAAAAAAAAGCTGAAAGCTTACTCCTGTGCCCTCTGGCCAATAATTGACTACACTTTGAGCTCTCTGGAGTGCTTCCCAACTCAGAAAAAACAGGCAAACACTTTTTGCTGCAAGATGAATGCCCCTGGAAATTCTTAATGTAAAAGTACAGCAAAAGAGACTCTCAAGTGCAGACAAACACCAAACAGGTAAGTTCCTGGCTAGATCACCATTCTGCAAGGTGTGAAGATTGGGGAAAGATGGGCGAAGGCTGCCAGCCTAGTCAAATAGAATATGATACATAATTCTATAATTTGTATAAATAAATGTAAAATACAGGCTTGTGTTTCAAATGAAAGAAAACACTGTAAAATGTGAACTTCAAAATTGTTGCAACATCACCATCTGCTGTAAGGAAAATCAAGCCAAGCATTTCAAATGTTCTTTGAAGTTACAATTATCTAAAAAATGGTACAGAAGCGACTGGCTGAACACATTATTTCTATTATCTTAGCTTAAGGAATGATTTCTAGAGTGTACATGTGAAATGTTTATTGTTGTAGTTTCCTGAGCAGTTGTTAGCTTGCTAAATAATGCAGTTTGTCTGCCTGGGAACTCCAAACTGTGTCAAAATGATGTAATGTGAATACTGGGAAAACCTAAGTGTCAAAATTATGTAATTTGGGAGGGCCTTAGCAGAGCAGTTTGTTAGTGTTTTAAAAACTATTGTTGAGAGAGAGACTAGAAGCATTTTGTCTTGGACCATCAACCTCAGTACTTCTTATGCTCTTTATGTATATAAGTAGGATTATAGCACTGTGTTTTCTCTTACGAATAGCTAAAGATTAGAAAGTTAGATTAAGTGTTTTTCTTTGACCTCAGACCTGTCCTACTGTAGGTTCATAGGTTCATAGGTTGGTACTAGGCTATCGGCAAAAACAGGTAGAGGGAAGCAAGGCAGTAAACGCCAACAGATGAAAGTTAATCTTCTTTAATACAGATAAAATGTGAAGCACTTTTCGTTTGAGACTGTGCTCAAAGTTCTTCAGACAAACTGATTACACATTGGGAGGGTAGCCTAATGGTTAAGGTGTTTGCCTTACAAACACAAGGTGCAGGGTTTGAGTCTTACAAGGGATAATTGGCTAGGCTTAAAATGGCTCGCAAGGGCAGTTAGCTTAGTACTAACCTATGAACCTATGAACCTATGAAATCACAAGTATATATACCAATTAAGTGAGCTGCTCACACAAGCACTACATCAATTAAGCAATTAAAAACTGCACCAAGGTAATAAAGCATTTAAAGGCATATAAAACAAAACTGCCTAAATGCTCTTAATACATGTTTGTACTTAAAACCACCTTCAACCATTGCAAAATAAAATAAAATAAAAATATAACCATCCAACATGTTGATTAAATAATCTACTGAGGATATATATATATATATATATATATCAACTAATGTATACTACAAAAAAAGAAAAAATATAAAAAATGTGAAAAGTATATATGTATGTATATATATATATATATATATACACACATCTATCTTGATAAACTTTTAAGTTTTAAAACACTGACAATAGAACAGCATTCATTAAGTCCAGGGGTATTATACACATTTAATCTAACTTGCCACATAAGTTCTAATTCTTCCAGTTTTAATGAAGTAGGGCCTCCCCTAGGATCTTCGTGAATCTGATCTATTATCATAAATTTAAATTTGTGGTCCGGGTTGAGACTGACATGTTTAGCCAAAGCATTGTTGAGTTTATTCTTCCGAATTGCATAAATATGTTCATACAAACGGTCACGGAGACGTCTCTCCGTTTTCCCTATGTAGAACGATAAACAATTCTGGCATTGTGCTAGATAAACTATCATTTTAGAATTGCAATTCACTCAACATTTCAAAAAATATTGATGGTTGTGAATAATGAATCTATTAGATTCACTAACATATTGGCAGTAGTTACACGACTGACACTTGAACATACCCGGTGTTTTTGGGTACGTGTGTTGGCATTGCTCGAGAAGGGACTTTAAATTTTTTGCCCTTCTATACGTAACCACTGGTCTGTCGCCAATTTTATTGAAAATACTGAAATCACTTTTAAAGATAGCCCAATTTTTACATAAAATTTCATAACAAGGCTTACTATTAATACTGAAAGTAGTGATAAATGATGGAACATGACCCGTAGGTTCACATGGTGTATTAACGTCATCTATTGAAACATTAACTGCACTACTATGCTGTACCACTTCTACATTCGTAGAGTTAATATTTAATAAAGGTTTAAATAACTGCCTATTCCATTTCGACCCCACTTCATCTATATGTTCATTAATCAGATTCTCAAGATAGCCTCGGTGGATGAACATATTTTTTAGTAAACGACATTCTTCAATGAAGTCGGCATCAAGAGTTGACATACGGGCTGCTCTGACTAACTGGCCCTTTACTACAGCTCGCTTCTGGTGCTGAGGGTGACAGCTAAAATAATGCAGAATCGCATTAGAATATGTGCTTTTTCTATGTATCTTAGCTGTATACCTCTGAAGTGAAGAATTTTTAGTTAATAAAATGTCAAGGTACGCTATAGAATCCATACTAAAAGAAGATGTAAACTTTAGGAAGTCTGTGGTGCTGTTGAAATAGTTGACTGCCATGTCACTAATGGCTCTGTCACCTTTAAGTAAAATAAAAATGTCATCAAGGTAACGTGTATAGAAAATGAACACATCTTTGTAATCAGAATTAGATAAAATAAAAGAGTGTTCCCAATGAGCCATTACCAGATTGGCTATACTAGCACCACAGGGGGAGCCCATTGCTACCCCAACCTTTTGCAGATAAAATTCATTATTAAACATGAAAAAGTTATTGTTAAGAACAATATCCAAAAGTACTTCAACTAGGTCAAGTTTTATTCTGGTACACCCTTTTACTCTTAAATCCAGCCTGATCCAGTCATTAACTATTTCATGTGGGATACAGGTGTACAAATCTTTGACGTCTATAGTTAAAAAATTATGTTGGATGTCAAATGGTAACTCATTGATTCTCTCTGAAAAAGACCACGAGTCTTTACAAATTTGTACATCATTAACTAAAAATTTTTGCAAGATTACATCTAGAACTTTAGCACATGCATACATAGGTGAACCTCTGCTGTCAACTAAAGGACGCATGGCAGGGTCCAAAACGTCTTTATGGATTTTAGGAATACCAAAAAGACTTGGAAATCTAGGGTAAGTGGTCAGCATGTAGTTAAACATTTTCTGGTCAATTCTCCCATCAATAAACATTTCTTCCAACGTATTCTTTATATGTAAATATGCTGTATTCACTTCAGAGCGTGAACTAACTAAATATGAAGGGCTATTCAAAAGTTTTAACATTCTGTTAATGTAATCACCCCTATCAAATACAACCATACCCCCACCTTTGTCCGGTTTACAAACTCGAAGGTCATGTACCTTAATAAAATCAATACAATCCTTCCCATTTAATGAATCTGCACAACCATACTTATAATAATGTTCAGACTGGAATCTATGACGAATATCCAGCTCACATATAAGTTCAAACATCTGAAGGGTAGGATGGAGGGGGGGATTAAAAATACTAGATATTCTAAATGTGTCACTAGTGCCCAAACTATTCCAACCCATCATAAGGTTGAAATTAAGTTTCCTGGTAAATAATTTTAGGTTGATAATAGACCTTACATCATCCAATCTCTGTGGTGGGACATAGGTGTAACCCTTAGAAAAAAGCTCGACTATATCACTGATGATGTTTACCAGAGAATAATTATAAACCTTAAAATCACCATCCTCATTAAGAAGAATCTCAGGACCTGAACTGTTATAAACAGTAGACTGATCATCATTCACATGGATATCAGCAAACGCCAACGCACATACCCAAAAACACCGGGTATGTTCAAGTGTCAGTCGTGTAACTACTGCCAATATGTTAGTGAATCTAATAGATTATTAATATTTTTTGAAATGTCGAGTGAATTGCAATTCTAAAATGATAGTTTATCTAGCACAATGCCAGAATTGTTTATCGTTTTACATAGGGAAAACGGAGAGACGTCTCCATGACCGTTTGTATGAACATATTTATGCAATTTGGAAGAATAAACTCGACAATGCTTTGGCTAAACATGTCAGTCTCAACCCGGACCACAAATTTAAATTTATGGTAATAGATCAGATTCACGAAGATCCTAGGGGAGGCCCTACTCCATTAAAACTGGAAGAATTAGAACTTATGTGGCAAGTTAGATTAAATGCGTATAATACCCCTGGACTTAATGAATGCTGTTCTATTGTCAGTGTTTTAAAACTTAAAAGTTTATCAAGATAGATGTATATATATATATATATATATATATATATATATATATATATATATATATATATACATATATACTT
The DNA here is from genome assembly GCF_019279795.1 of Protopterus annectens. NCBI lineage: Eukaryota > Metazoa > Chordata > Ceratodontiformes > Protopteridae > Protopterus > Protopterus annectens. The sequence goes on along the minus strand of NC_056732.1, from coordinate 1,433,995,035 downwards.
TTCAAATTTTTTATATTTTTTCTTTTTTTGTAGTATACATTAGTTGATATATATATATATATATATATATATATATATATATATATATATATATATATATACTCAGTAGATTATTTAATCAACATGTTGGACGGTTATATTTTTATTTTATTTTAGTTTGCAACGGTTGAAGGTGGTTTTAAGTACAAACATGTATTAAGAGCATTTAGGCAGTTTTGTTTTATATGCCTTTAAATGCTTTATTACCTTGGTGCAGTTTTTAATTGCTTAAATGATGTAGTGCTTGTGTGAGCAGCTCACTTAATTGGTATATATACTTGTGATTTGTGTAATCAGTTTGTCTGAAGAAGTTTGTGCACAGTCGAAAAGCGCTTCACATTTTATCTGTATTAAAGAAGATAAAGAAGATTAACTTTCATCTGTTGGTGTTTGCTGCCTTGCTTCCCTCTACCTGTTTTTGTGGATTTTTAGTTTGTTTTTGCTTGTGCTATACTAGGCTATCGGCCCTAGGGCCTATACAAGCCTAGCCAAAACAATTCCCTGGATATTTCTTCCCACAATATTTATTTCTCTGGACCCCTGAATAGCAGGGTGACTGACATGATCCCTGGTTTGAATTTCCTATTTCCCATCCAATCATCAAGGTTCCTTTTGAAGAGGGCCAAGGAGACACTCTGCTTGACATGTATGGGCAGTCTATTCCAGAGTATGGGGAGTCTCTGGGTCAGGAACCTATCCCTCCAGCATGTTTTGTTCATTGTGATGACAAGGTTTAGATCCCTGGATTGTATGGCTCTGAGGGATTGGGATTTCTTTAAGTGGAGCATGTCCAACAGCTCAGGGTTTGACATGGCCTTGTATGTTAAGCAGAGATCACCTCTGAGTAGACAATATGCCACAGAGTATAGCTGGAGTTTTTTTAGACAGTCAGCATATGGCATCTGCTTTAGGCCTGTGATTCTTTTAGTGAGGTATTTCTGTGGCCTTTCCAGCTGTTGCAGATGTCTTGTGAAGTCCATACCAAATGGGGCATTATACTCTATAATGGGTCTAATGAGGGATGAGTACAGTGGGACAATGACCTCCTTTTTTCTGGATGAAAAGCCCTTAGTGATGAGGTGTGCCACATAGAAGGAATTCCTGACTGTTGTGGCGATGTGGTTATCGAAAGTGAGACCACTCTCCACCTGTGTCCCTAAGTCTCTCATCTCACTTTAGATGTTTAGTGTACTGCCACCTATGTGGTAATTCATGGGTATACGTTTTTTTCCAAAGAGGATAACTATACATTTCTTGGCATTAAGCTTGAGCCCATGGCTCTGGCACCAGGCATCTGTTTCTGTAAGGCTCTTTTGTAGAATATCCACATCATTTGGGGATTCAATAATGGCTCCCAGTTTGCAGTCATCTGTGAACTTTGTTAGCCAGAGTCCCTTAGTGTTGGCCTGTACTTCAGAGAAGTAGATGCCAAACAAGAGTGGTCCCAAGACTGAACCCTGAGGTACTCCACTTGTCACTTGTCTGGAGCTGGATTTGGAGTCGGCTACTTTTACAGTCTGGGTTCTGTCAGTAAGCTAGTTGGCAACCCATTGAGTGATGTAGGGATTTATTCCCAGCTTAGTCAGTTTGTCTATGATTCCAGAGTGTGGGATGGTGTTGAAGGCCTTGGCGAGGTCCAGATAGGCTGTGTGGACCACCTTACCCTCATTCACAGCTCTGGAGACTAATTTGAAGATGTCAGTCAGGTTCAGGAGACAAGATCGGCCCTTCACAAACCAAAAGTGGGTGGGGTCCAGTGTTTGAAGGTTGCCAATGTCTTTGTTTATAAGTTCCATGATAATGCACTCCATGCCCTTGCAGATCAGGCTCGTCAGACTGATGGGGCGGTAGTTCTGAGATCCAAGGTGAATTCCCCACTTGTGGAGTGGGATAACTGTAGCTGTGCACCACTCAGTGGGCAGAAAGCCTGAAGTGAGGCTATGATTAAACATGACACTTAGGTGAGGTGCCAGTTCATTTTGTAGTTCATGTAGTACACAGCCTGGGATGTCATCTGGTCCCATGGATGCTGTATTCTTAGCTTTGGAGAGTGCAGTTTCTACCTGTGTGGACGTAATTACCAGAATTTGGCAATCTTTTGGTATTGAGATGGGCCCTTTAGGGGGTGAGTGGGGTGAAGTTGGCACTAAATCGATCTGCCAGGATATTGGCAATATCCTTGGGATCAGTATATTTAATGCTATTCTGTTGAAGCTCAGAGCAGATCTGAGCATTGCCATTTAGATTCTTGACATAACTATAGAATGTCTTGTGGTTGTCTTTGGAATCTTTGGCAATTTTATTTTCATAACTAGCTTTTGAGGATTTTACGAGGGATCTCAGCTTCTTACTGAGGCTGGTGAGGGAGTTTTTTGCATCCTGGGATTTTCCTCTTTTCTGCAACAGTTTCTTCCTTCTGTTGTATAGTTTGTTTATAGCAGGGGACCACCAGGTTGGCTTCCTTTTTTTGGAGGAGAGCATCTTGGTTCTATCTGGGATGGCACGATTCATGCACGAGTGGATGTACTCATACAGTGCCTAAGTGTAGGATTCTGCAGTCGAACTTTCAGATCCCATCTGCATGGGTGTCATGAAGTTTGTCACTTCTGACTTCAGTAGCATGAAGTTGGCTTTGAAGAAGTATTTTAAGGAGGTTTCCTTACTGGGGGGTGTGGGTGGGATGTGGATTTCAAGGGTGATTTGCTTATGGTCAGACCTGACCAATGAGGGGGTGACCACTGGTGTGGAGCATCTATCTCCCTTGTTGATAATGACCAGGTCTAGGATACTGGAGCCCCTGGTGGGACAATGGATTAGCTGATCCAGGGCGTTGGAATTTATGAATTCCAAGAACCATTGGGAAAAGGAGTTGGTACCCGAGTAGTTTTCCCAGTTAATGGCAGGGTGGTTGAAATCACCCAATATTAGGGTGTTTGATTGTATCTTAATATTTTCCAGTATGTTTAGAAAGGTGTAGTGAGAATCTTGGGGCATGGTGGGGGATCTGTAGCAAGCTACAATTTGGATTGCAGTCTTACCTAGTGTTAGTTGCACCTGGAGAATTTCAGATGCATTGTGTTGGGCAACTAGCCTGGAGGTGTGAATATCCTTGGTGAATATGGACACTCCTCCACCTTTAGTGTTTCGGTCTTGGGTTTGTGGCCGAAACATGTGTTAAGAGTTGTAGCCTGGTATTGCAGGGGTGCTCTCTGGAGCCTTGAACCAAGTCTCAGTTACTGCACAGATATCGATGTTCTCCATTTTTAGGAGTGCCTTGAGAGAGTGCATTTTGAGGTTTAGACTTCTAGCATTGAGTAGCACTACCTTCAGATTTTGCATGCTTGTATCTTTTACGGTGGTGGTTTTGTCCTTTGAACCTTGCCTAAAAAGGCACTATAGGGGTGGCAAGAGCTTTAGCCAGTAACCTGAATTCCAGGGGTGACAGGTGCAGACCATCTCTGGCAAAGCATCGTGGTTTGTCAATCATGTCTTCCCAGGCAGACAGATACTGGATCCCCTTTGAATGACACCAGAAGCTTAGCCAATTGTTGAAGTCAGTCATTTTGTTCTTATACTGTGGTATCATTCTGGGCGAAGGTAGGATGCTACTCAGGGCTAGGGTCATACCTGCCTGGGCCACATGATCCGAGAGCTCTTCCATGTCTCTTTTCATTTAGCCCAGGGAGGTACATCTCAAGTCATTCACTCCTGCATGGACAATGACAGAGTCGTATTTGTACTTGTTGTGGAGTGGCTTGAGTGCATGCGTTATGTGGTGGGTCCTGGCACCCGACAGGCAGCTGACTGTAATTTTCTCCTTGTTCAGCCTTTATTATTTTAAGTTTCTGTGTGATCCCTGAACTCTTAGATATTTCTGTGGTGTAGTCTTGTGTTTTTTAATTATTTATTATTAAATATTTTTAAAACCTTTACCTGTGGCTGGTTTGTCTAGAAAAGTAGGCTGTAAAGTACATTGCATATTTATAGAGGTTATTGTAATAAGTGACTCTAATAAGCCTTAAGACTGAATAGTCACATTACCAATTGGATAATAATATTGCACAGTAATAATTGGGCACCCTTTCAAGGGCCTTTGGGTAGCTGATAATATTAGCTGGTGGTGGCAGGAATTACTACCGTATAGTCTGGGTAAAGGGGCACAGCTAGAGAATCTGTGTCAGCCTTTCCCAGGAGTGTCGGTGAAGTTGTATAAATACTTATCTGAAAGTGTGGGTACTACCTGGGCAGGAACATGAAGCACTGGTGGGACAGAGAGGGTACTGGAGGTTAGCTTGCCAGTTAGGCTGAGATCTGAACCCTATAGCTGTGCCAGTGGGGAGTCTTATTGGGGACCTGAAGAGCAAGGGAGCAACCATCCCCTGACTGACTGTGATCTCTGTGTGCACTTAAGGGAAATTGTACTTTACTATGTGTATCTGTTATCCTTTCCTCTTCTAGGAGACAACCTCCCTGGTGTTGGTGGTGAGGATTGAGGCTCCTTGATTACTGGGCCAGGGCACGGTCGTCACATTGTGGTGGAAGTGGTGGGATAAGATATTCTCACAAGTGATTGGCAGTGGTGTGGGTAGAGTGAATCCTGTAGCTTATGTACAGTGATCTCTGGAAGTGTTTTGTACTCTAAATCAGCCATGCAGTGTATACTCAGAGTTCAGATCACAATTGTTTTATTTCTTTTGATAGCTTAGTTAGTCAGGGTGAGCAGGCAGCATGTCAGTACAGGAGTATGGAAAGCTGACAAGGAGCCAGCTGGTGGAGATGTGCCAGGCTAGGGGACTTGTGCATGGAAACCTGACTAAGGCAGACCTGATTGCAGCCTTGGTTACAGCTGCATCAGAAAACAGCATCCAGGAAGACAATCGGATTGGCAGTGGAGATACAATATCCTCAGAGAATGGACAGCTCAACCTTTTTGCGAAGGACAATCAGACTGGCAGTGGAGATACAATATCCTCAGAGAATGAACAGCTCAACCTTTCTGCAGTGGACTTAAATATCCAGCTGGAGACTTGAGTTGGAGACCAGATGTTTGGAGATAGAAGCCGAAGAAAAGGAAGGTCAGAGGAAGCATGAGAGGGAAATGCTGACTCTTCGCCAGAGTCATGGAGGTAATGGAGAAGGGAGTAACAGGACCCCAGAAGCACAACAGGTCAGTAAACTTCTTAGGTAATTTAAAGAGGGGGATAATTTTGATAGTTTCATTCACATGTTTGAAAGGGTATGCAAACAGTATAGTGTTGACCAAAGGCTCTGGGTACAGTTCCTAACCCCCTTACTCCATGGGAAAGCTGTAACCTGTATATCACAAATGCCTGATTCTGTCTGTTTTGATTATACTGCTGTAAAGAAATGTCTGTTACAATGTTTTAAGCTAACACCTGAAATGTATAGGAAAAAGTTTCAAGAGCATAGACGCGAGGCAGATGAAAATGTATGTGAATATGTTGTTGAACTGAGCACTTATTTTCATAGCTGGGTGAGTGGATGTCAGGTCACCTCTTTTGAAGGGCTGGCAGACCTTTTGGTAATGGAACAAACCCTTAGCAGATTACCTGAGGACATGAGGATCTGGTTAGCTGATAGACAATGTGCTACTTCAGATGAGTTGGGGAAGAAGGAAGACCTATACCTGGCCAGCAGGGCAGCCCTGCACAGGAAGGGGACCCCCAGTACTGCTCATGGATCTAAAGGAACCCATTGTGGGTAGCAGAGACTGCCCCAACAGAATCTGCCAGTAGCAGGGGAAGCCACTAGTCTAGGTACATGTCCAGGAGCTAGGGTTAAATGTTTTGAATGCAACCAGTGGGACCATGTGGCATACAGGTGTCCACAGAGGCAAGGTGGGGAACCAAAGGTGAGGGAGCCAGTAAGTGGGAAAGACAAAATGCCAATAGTGGGTTGTCTTGAGACAATAGGGGTATGGAACTACCATCCTGCAGATGTCCTGAGAGGGAAGGATTTGGATGAGGCAGTACCATGTACTTATGCAGTTATACGCAGTGAGGCTAGGAGACAAGCATGTGGGTCTGGTAACCTGGGGGAGACCCAGACAGACTGCATACTTGCAGCCAGGACTGCTGAGGTGGTTACTTCAGGGAGGGAGCTACTCTGTAGCAGTGAGACTGAAGGTGAGCCACAGCTGCTTGTGGGCACTGATGTTCCCTTGGACAAGGTAACTGTAAAGGTAGAGGTATGTAGTAGTACTCAGGCTGACAGTTAAGCCCCACTGTAGGAGGATGCCAGACTTCCTGTGGAAGGGGAGCTGGGAAGGGTTACAAGGAGAGAGTTGAGACAGGCTCATCTTTCAGATCCTACATTGCAAGGCCTGAGGCAGGTAGCTAGGGAGGCACCTGATTCTCAAGGGAAGGAGGAATCTGTATACTGGGGCAAAAGGTTACTATACAGAGAGTAGACCCCTGAGGGAGGGCTAGAAGGTGAGAGAGTACAGCAGTTGGTAGTGCCTAGAGCTTACCATCTGGTACTTCTAGCCATAGCCCATGATACTCCTTTTGCAGGTCATATGGGCATAAAACGTACAAAGAGGCATATTATACAAAACTTCTATTGGCCTGGAATTTCCAGAGATGTAACAGGGTACTGTAGGACCTGTGAGCAGTGCCAAAAAGTAGGCAATGCAAGAGACAAGGTGAGATCTCCTTTGATGCCTTTGCTTGTGATTGAGGAGCCATTTCAGAGGGTAGCTATGGATATTGTGGGTCCTCTGAGTACCCCAAGTTCCATAGGGAAAACGTATATCCTAGTGGTAGTGGATTATGCTACACGATACCCTGAGGCAGTGGCTTTGTCCTCCATTGAGGCAGAGAAGGTGTCAAATGCTTTGTTAGAGATTTTCAGCAGGGTAGGTTTCCCAAAAGAAATACTGACTGACCGAGGTACCAATTTCATGTCAGACCTGCTGGCTTGTCTGTGAAAGTCCTGTGGGGTGAAGTATATGAACACCACCCCCTGCCATCCCCAGACTAATGGTATTGTTGAGAGGTTAAACTCTACAATCAAGTCCATGCTACGGGCATTTGCAGATTAGTTTAAGAGGGAGTGGGACAAATATTTGCCCATCTGTTGTTTGCTTACAGAGAGGTTCCCCAGTAATCCACAGTTTTTTTACCCTTTGAGTTGCTGTATGGGCATAGAGTGAGGGGACCTCTAGATTTAATTCGAGATGAGTGGGAAGTTGAGTGTGAGTCTCACAAGGAGTCTGTTGTGGCCTACGTCCTAAACCTCAGGACAAGGCTCATGGAACTCATGGGCTTGGCCCAGGATAACTTGGCAGAAGCCCAACAACAGAAAAAGGTGTGGTATGACAGGAATGCTTGAGCTAGAGAATATGCTGTAGGGCAGCAGGTAATGGTTCTCATTCCAGTCAGACACAACAAGCTGCAAGCAGCTTGGGAGGGACCCTACAAGGTGGTAAGAAAGGTAGGTGATGTTAACTACATGGTGGAAGTGCTAGGCAGCCGGCAGGGGCACAAATTGTACCAAGTTAACATGATGAAACCATACCATGATAGGGAGGCCCTTGTGCTGAGTATTTGCAGTGGATTGCAGGAGGACTCTGAGGGAGATCTGGGGACTGATCTCCTCAGTGTGGCTCGGGCTGACAACTCGGTGGAAGGGGTAGCAATGTCCCAGCAGCTATCTCCTACCCAGGTTCTAGAAATCTGAGCAGTGTTGCAGGAATATGGGGACATGTTCACTGGTAAACCAGGGAGCACCCACCTGGTGTAGCACCAGATGGATACAGGAACCCAAAGGCCTATTAGGCAGGCCCCTTATAGGGTGCCTGAGAGAGACAGACAGACTCTGAGGGAGGAGGGTTAGGAGATGTTAGAACTAGGGCTGATTCAAGAGTCCAACAGTCCCTGGGCCTTGCCAGTAGTGCTGGTGCCAAAGAAGGATGACAGCACCAGGTTCTGTGTGGATTACAGTAAATTAAATAGTCACACATAGTCAGATGCTTACCCCATGCCTAGGACAGATGAGGCCCTAGAGCAGCTGGATGGGGCTAAGTATCTTACAACCATTGATCTTACCAAGGGCTACTGGCAGGTGACCTTGACTCTCAGTGCTAGAGAGAAGTCAGCCTTTGTGACTCCTTTTGGCTTGTATGAGTTCACAAGGATGCCCTTTGGGATGAAGAATGCTGCAGTGACATTCAAGAGGCTGGTGGATAATATCCTAGCAGGAGCAGGAGGGTTTGCCCTTGCTTACCTAGATGATATTGTCATCTACAGCCATTCCTGGCCAGAGCATCTTCAGCATGTCAGGGAGGTGCTGGCCAGACTACAGAGGGCAGGGCTAACCATTAAGCCAAACAAATGTCAGGTGGGTATGGCAGAGGTCTCCTACCAAGGACATAGAGTGGGGAATGGTAAGGTAAGGCCAGAACCTGCCAAAGTGGAAGCTATTAAGGCATTGCTTGCACCTGTTACCAAAAAGCAGGTGAGGGCATTCTTAGAGACAGCAGGGTACTACAGAAAATTCATTCCTAGTTATAGTACCATAGCTGCTCCCCTCACAGACCTGACAAGGAAGAACAGGCCAGATAAGGTAGTGTGGACCCCAGCATGTGAGCAGGCATTTCAGAAGCTTAAAGAAGCTTTGGGGGGACCCCCTGTGTTAGCCAGTCCAGATTACAGCAAATAATTTGGACGCATCGAACCATGGGGTGGGGGCAGTACTTAGCCAGATTTCTTCAGAGGGGGAAAAGCACCCAGTGGTTTATCTCAGTCATAGGCTCCGACCCATGGAGGAATGCTATGCAGCTGTAGAAAAGGAATGTCTAGCTATAGTGTGGGCATTGCAGAAACTTCAGCGTTATCTGTATGGAAGAAAATTCACTGTAATGACAGATCACAACCCTCTAATATGGTTAAACAGAGCCAGTCACCCTAATTCCAAATTGTTAAGATGGAGCCTGGGGTTGCAAGCATATGATATGGCAGTGCAGCACCACAGTGGGAGTAGCAATGCTAATGCAGATGGGCTCTCAAGACAGGGAATGGGGTGAGGTACACCCAGATAGACCTAACCCTCTCAAGCGGTGTTTCTCAAGGGTCACTTGAAAAACTAGCTTGAGTTCTCCAGGGGGGAAGAGATGTGAAGATTGGGGAAAGATGGGCAAAGACTGCCAGCCTAGTCAAATAGAATTTGAGAAGGTCACAGTAAGCTGCCTGTCGGGCGCTAGAATCCGCCACATAACGCAAGCACTCAGGTCTCTCAACAGCAGGTACAAATATGATTCAGTCATTGTCCACGCTGGTGTAAACGACCTGAGACGTACCTCCTTAGACTACATGAAAAGAGACATTGAGGAGCTCTCTGATTATGTAGCCCAGACAGGTATGACCCTGACCTTGAGCAGTATCCTACCTTCACCAAGAATGATGCCACAATACAGAGATAAGATGATCAGCTTTAACAATTGGCTTAAACACTGGTGTCATTCAAAGGGGATCCAGTGTCTGTCTGCCTGGGATGACATGCTGGACAAGCCACGCTGCTTCAAGGGACGGCTTGCACCTGTCACCCTGGGATTCCGGATATTGGCAAAGGCTCTTGCCACCCCATAGTGCCTTTTTAGGCAAGGCTCAAATTCTAAACCTACCACCCTAGAACACAAAAAAGGAAAAAACTAAGGGTAATGCTGCTCAATGCCAGAAGTCTAAATCTCAAAATGCACGACTCGAGGCCCTTCTCAGTATGGAGAACATCGATGTCTGTGCTGTGACAGAAACCTGGTTCAAGGCTCCTGAGAGCACCCGCGCTATCAGGTTTTACCTCATATCATGCTCCGCCCCAAAATCTGGACAATACCAAGAAAGGAGGGGGTATCCATATTCATCAAGGACACCCACACCTCAAGACTGGTGGCAACGCACGATGCATCGGAGACCATCCAGGTGCAATTAACCATAGGCAAGACTGCTCTGCAAATTGTAGCATGTTACAGGCCACCCTCACAAACTCAGGAACCTCACATGGCCTTCCTGAAAACACTAGAGGGGATAAATGTATCACCAAACACCATCATACTAGGTGACTTCAATTACCCTAATATAGACTGGGAACACTACTCAAGCCCAAACACCCTAGCCCAAAAGTTCCTGGAATTCATAAACTCAAATGCCATGGAACAACTAGTCACCATCCCCACAAGAGGAGATAACATACTTGATCTCATCATCACGAACATGGGAGCACAATGTTCAACACCGAGGTGTACCCCTCACTGGTGAGATCAGACCACAAACTAATCTCGCTGGAGGTCCTCATCCCACCCCACCTGAAATAAAAAAGACCACAGTAAAGAACTTCTCAAAGCCGACTTCACACTTCTAAAGACTAGTGTGGTCTCCTTTAAGGCCCCGAGCGGAAAACAGTACTCAAGCCGCTGAATCACTTACAAATGCCTTCTACCAGCACCTGCAGGACTGCATGGATAAGGCAATCCCAAGCAAAACAAAGACTCTTTGTACCAAAGGCAAGCATCCAGTCTGGTGGACCCCAGCCATAAACAAACTCTACAACAAAAGGAGGAAGCTACTACAAGATAGAGCAAAATCCTTAAAAGGTAAGACACCCTTGATCACTATAAGTAAAAACTAAGAGCTCTCATAAAATCATCCAAAGCAAATTTCGAGAGAAAATAGCTAAAGACTCAAAAGACAATCATAAGGCCTTCTTTAGCTATGTTAGAAACCTGGGAGGAAACTCCCAGATATGCTCAGAGCTAGTTCAAAATGATGTGAAGATTACTGATCCTACAGACATTGCCAACATACTGGCTGACAGGTTCAGTGCAAACTTCTCCCCTCCCAAAAGGAGAGATATCTATACCAAACGATGGCAGCCCCCAAACATCTCCAGCGCCCAAGTGAGAACTGCGCTCTCCAAAGCAAAAAACACAGCATCCATGGGACCTGATGGTGTCCCCGGCTGTGTGCTCCATGAACTCAATGAGGAATTAAACCCACAGCTAGGACAGCTAATTAATCAAAGTCTTACCTCTGGATACGCACTCCAGGAGTGGCACTGCAACTGTGGTACCACTTCACAAAGGCGGTGCCTCCACCGACCCTGGAAATTACCGCCCATTAGCTTGACAAGCCTTATCTGCAAAGCCATGGAGAGGATCATAATGGACCTCATAAATAAAGACATAGGGAATTTGCAGACTTTGGATCCAACCCAGTTTGGCTTTGTCAAAGGCAGATCATGCCTTTTAAACTTGGTTGACTTTTTCGAAACAGTCACCAAAGCCATTGATGAGGGAAAGGCAGTCCATACAGCCTACCTCGATCTGGCTAAGGCCTTCGATACAATACCCCATTCGGGTATCATTGAAAAACTCATCAGCTTAAATGTCAACCCATACATCACAAGATGGGTTGCAAACTGGCTGAGTGACAGAACCCACAGGGTCAGAGCTGCTGGCCATGTCAGACTCAAAGCCTGTCACAAGTGGTGTCCCACAGGGCTCAGTCCTGGCCCACTCTTGTTTGGCATCTACTTTTCCGAGTACAAGCAAACACAGGAGGGTTATGGCTGACAAAGTTTGCAGATGACTGCAAACTGGGCGCCATAGTAGAAAACACATCTGACACAGATATCCTTCAGAAGGGTCTCACAGAAACGGATAACTGGTGCCAGAGCCACGGCCTAAAGTTAAATGCCAAAAATGCATAGTCATACCCTTCGGGAAAAACAAGGTTACCCCTAGCTACCAAATAGGTGGCAATCCACTGAGCACAGAAGAAGTTATCAGGGACCTGGGGACCCAGGTTGATAGTAGTCTGTCATTCGACACCCATGTAGCTAAAGTAGTTAGGAAGACCTTCTACATTGCCCACCTTATCATGAAGGGATTCTCATCTAGATCAAGGGAGGTCATAGTCTCCCTTTACTCATCACTCATCAGACCAATGATTGAGTACAATGCCCCATTCGAATGTATCTGACCCGACACTTGCAGCAGCTGGAGAGGCCACAAAAGTTCCTCACCAAAAGGATAAAGGGTCTCAAAAATCTGTCCTATGCTGCCCGACTGAAAGAACTCCAGCTCTATTCAGTCGCCAGCTTGCTCAGAGGTGACCTTTGCCTAACATACAAGGCCATGTCAAACCCAGATTTGATGAATATGCTTCACCTCAAAAATCTAGATCCATCAGAGCCACAAGGGCGGAGACTTAAACCTTGACACGGCTATTAATAGGACGTGCTGGAGGGATAGATTCATCACCCAAAGACTCCCTATGCTGTGGAACAAAATCCCGGTACATGTGAGGCAGAGCACCTCGCTGGCCTTGTTCAAGAGAAATCTTGACCAATGGATGGGAGATCGCAGATATACCCCAGGGATTACCTCAGTGTCACTGCTCGACAGAGGCACAGAAAAATAATGGGTATAGTTCCCCATACTAAAGGGGTGGCCTAAGCCACAAAACGATGGGCTAGGCTTGTAAATGCCCTCGGGCAGATAGCCTAGTATGAACCTATGAACCTATGATACATAATTCTATCATTTGTATGCATAAATGTAAAATACAGGCTTGTGTTTTTAAATGAAAGAAAACACTGTAAAATGTGAACTTCAAGATTGTTGCATCATTGCCATCTGCTGTAAGGAAAATCAAGCCAAGCATTTCAAATGTTCTTTGAAGTTACACTTATCTAAAAAATAGGGTTGCCACCTTCCTTCACGGCTAAAACCGGAGCAAAGCCACACCCCTCGCGTCACCAGTAACCCCGCCCACCCCAACCCCCTCTCCCGCCAACATACCTCCTATTTTGTGATGTCACGACAGCATCACTCAACGGGAACGCCCTCTTTTTTCGTTCCCGCCGCCTGCTTTTGGCAGATTTACTATGCTTTTCTGTAAAAAAAAGCATAGTAAATCAGCCGATTTACAAACTCCGATAGTCTGTTTCCTTTTCGAAACAGAATACCGGAGTTTGTACAGTGTTTTCCGGACTACCGGAGAATCAGTTTGATTTCCTGATAGTCCGGAAAAAAAACGGAGGGGTGGCAAGCCTACTAAAAAATGATGCTGAAGCTACTGGCTGAACACATTCTTTCTATTGTCTTAACTTAAGGAATGATTGCTAGAGTATACATGTGACATGTCTTAGTGAGGCCCGCTATGTTATATGGGTTGGAGACAATGGCATTGACAAAAAGGCAGGAGTTTGAGATGGATGTGGCAGAGTTAAAGATGTTAAGATTTGCACTGGGTGTGACGAGGGTGGACAGGATTAGAAATAAGTATATTAGAGGGTCAGCCCAGGTTGGAAGGTTTGGAGACAAAGCCAGAGAGGCAAGATTACATTGGTTTGGACATGTGCTGAGGAAGGATGCAGAGTATATTGGGAAAAAGATGCTAAGGATGAAGTTACCAGGTAACAGGAAAAGAGGAAGGCCTAAGATAAGGTTTATGGATGTTCATAGGTTCATAGGTTCATAGGTTCATACTAGGCTATCTGCCCTAGGGCATTTATAGGCCTAGCCAGAGTGTGTTTGGCTTTCACCACCCATTTTAAATTAATTTTGCTATGCCCTTTTTCGAGGTTAGTATACTGTGCCTCTGTCTAACAGTGACACAGAAGTGATACCCGGGGTAAACCTACAATCTCCCATCCACTCATCAAGATTCCTCTTGAAGAGAGTCAATGAGGGACTCTGCCTAACCTGGACTGGGATTTTATTCCAGAGTGAAGGGAGCCTCTGTGTTATGAATCTGTCCCGCCAGCATGTCTTATTTATTTCAGTGCTGAGGTTCAAGTCTCTCAAGCGCGTAGCTCGATGGGATTTGGATTTTCTGAGGTGCAGCATGTCCATTAATTCCGGGTTGGACATGGCTTTATACGTCAGGCACAGATCGCCTCTGAGCAGGCGGTATGCCACTGAGTAGAGCTGGAGTTTCTTTAACCGGGCAGCATATGGCATCTGTTTGAGCCCTTTGATCCTCTTGGTGAGGTACTTTTGGGGTCTTTCCAGTTGCTGCAGGTGTCTGGTAAGGTACATCCCAAAAGGGGCATTGTACTCAATTATGGACCTGATGAGGGATGAGTAAAGAGGCACGATGACCTCCCCTGATCTAGATGTGAATCCCTTCATGATTAGGTGGGCTATATAAAATGTTTTTCTAACCACTTTGGCCACGTGGTTGTCAAATGAGAGATTGCTATTAACTTGGGTCCCTAGGTCCCTAATTACTTCTTCTGTACTTAATGGATTACCACCTATGTGGTAATTTGTGGGCACTTTGTTTTTGCCAAAGGGGATGACTATACACTTTTTGGCATTTAGCTTGAGGCCATGGCTCTGGCACCAGTTGTCTGTTTCTATGAGGCCCTTTTGGAGGATGCTTATGTTGGCTGGAGAGTCGATTATGGCACCCAGTTTGCAGTCATCTGCGAACTTGGTCAGCCACAGTCCTTCCTTGTTGGCCTGTACTGCCAAGAAATATATACCGAACAAGAGAGGTCCCAGGACTGAGCCTTGTGGGATGCCACTTGTAACTGGTTTGGAGTCTGACATGGCTCCAGCAATTCTAACCATGTGGGTTCTGTCCTTGAGCCAGTTTGCAACCCATCTAGTGACATATGGGTTTATATTTAAGCTGGTGAGCTTATCTATAATGCCCAAGTGGGGTATTGTATCGAAGGCTTTTGCGAGGTCCAGGTAGGCTGTGTGGACCACCTTCCCCTCGTCAATGGCCTTGGTGATTGTTTCAAAGAAATCAACCAGGTTTAAGAGGCAGGATCTGCCCTTAACAAAGCCGAACTGGGTAGGATCCAGTGTCTGTAGGGCCCCAATATCTTTATTTATGAGGTCCATGATGATCCTTTCCATAGCTTTGCAGACCAAGCTAGTCAGGCTTATGGGGCAATAGTTTCCAGGATCCGTTGAGGCACCACCTTTGTGGAGAGGGACCACTGTTGCTGAACGCCACTCTTTGGGTACATATCCTGTAGTAAGGCTGAGATTGAACAGTAGTTTTATGTTTGGGCTTAGCTCTTCTTGGAGTTCATGTAGGACGCAGCCCGGGACACCATCTGGTCCCATTGATGCTGTGTTTTTTGCTTTGGAGAGGGCTCTTACCTGAGCATCTGAGATGTCAGGGGCAGCACTCTGCTGGGATAGATATTTGCCCTTTGGTGGGAGGAGAGAAGTTTGCGCTGAACCTGTCAGCTAGGATGTTGGCAATGTCTGTGGGTTTGGTGTATTTTTTGTCATTTTGGACTAATTCTGAGCATATGTGGGAATTCCCACCCAGGTTCCGAACATAACTAAAGAAAGCCTTGTGATTATCCTTAGTGTCCTGTGCAATGTTTCTCTCGAAGCTGGCCTTAGACGATTTTATGAGTGCCCGTAGTTTTTTGCTAATACTGATCAGAGATGCCTTCCCTTTTTGGGATTTTGCTCTATCATGTAGTAGCTTCTTCCTTCTATTGTATAGTTTGTTTATGGCTGGGGTCCACCAGACAGGACCTCTGCCTTTGGAGGATTGGGTCTTGGTTTTATTTGGGATTGCATGATCCATGCATTCCTGAAGGTGTTCATAGAATGCGTTTATAAAGGATTCTGCGGTCTGGACCGTATTTTCCACAGGCCCAGGGGCTTTGAAGGATTCCACCTTGGTTTTGAGGAGTGTGAAATTTGCTTTAGAGAAGTTTTTCACTGTGGTTTTCTGGGCAGGGGGTGGGGTCGGGATGTGAATATCAAGTGAGATTAGTTTATGGTCTGATCTTACCAGTGAGGGATACACTTCTGGTCTGGAGCATAGAGTCCCCATGTTGGTGATGATCAGGTCCAGTACGTTTTCCCCTCTTGTGGGAGTGGTAACTAGTTGCTCCATAGCATTTGAGTTTATAAATTCTAGGAACCTTTGGGCTAGGGTGTTGGAGCTAGAGTAATGCTCCCAGTCTATGTTTGGGTAGTTGAAGTCGCCCAATATAATGGTGTTTGGAGAGACCTTCATATTTTCCAGTGTTCTCAGGAAGGCCGAGTGGGGGTTCCTGGGTTTGGGAGGGTGGTCTGTAGCAGGCTATAAACTGGAAGGCAGTTTTACCCACTGTTAGTTGCACATGGATAGTCTCTGATGCTTCGTGCTGTGTCACCAACCTGGAGGTGTGGGTATCTTTGACAAATATTGATACTCCCCCTCCTTTTGTGGTTCGGTCCAGGTTTTGGGGCCGAAAAGCATGGTATAAGGTATAACCTGGTAGTGCTGGGGTGCTCTCAGGAGCCTTGAACCAGGTTTCTGTTACTGCACAGATATTGATGTTCTCCATGCTAAGGAGAGTTTAGAGTGCGTGCATCTTGAGGTTTAGACTTCTGGCATTGAGTAGCATTACTCTTAGTTTCTTATCCCTTGTAATACCTATGGAGGTGTGTTTGTCGTTTGAGCCTTGCCTAATAAAGGCACTATGGGGGTAGCAAGAGCCTTTGCCAATATCCAATAGCCCAGGGGTGACAGGTGCAAGCCGTCCCTAGCGAAGCATCGTGGCTTGTCGAGCATGTCATCCCAGGCTGACAGGCATTGGATCCCCTTTGAATGACACCAATACTTAAGCCAATTGTTGAATTTGATCATCTTGTCTTCATATTGTGGCATCATTCTTGGTGAGGGTAAGATTCTACTCAAGGTCAGGGTCATACTGGCCTGGGATACATGCTCAGAGAGCTCCTCTATGTCTCTTTTCATGTAGTCCAGGGAGGTACATCTCAGGTCATTCACACCAGCATGGACAATGACTAAGTCATATTTGTACTTGCCTTGGAGTGACCTGAGTGCTTGTGTTATGTGGCGGATCCTAGCGCCCGACAGGCAGCTCACCATGACCTTCTCCTTTTTCAGCCTGGTGAGCGGGACGTCAGTGTGCCTGATAATAGAGTCACCTATTACAAGTGTAGCAGGTGTGTTGTTTAGCCTTAAGGGCTGTGACTGTTCGGCACACTGGCTTTGTGAGCTATGTGTTGCACGTGTTTTGTTTTGGGGTAGCGGTTGCTTGGGTGTCTGCTTTGGAAGTCTCTGCTGCTTAGGCAGATTTTTATTTAGAGCCTCTGAGTATGTTTTTGTGTGTTTATGTGTTTGGTTTGCTGTCGTGGTAGGTCTATGTGAGACTGGAATTGTAGTGAGTGTGGTTTCCTTCTCCTCCTGACTGGTCATGCCAGTACTGAGTTGAGAGAGTTTAGCCTCCAGTTTGGCTATATGGTTGCATCTTTCACTTGTGTTGGAATTTGTTGGGAGGAGGAGAGGGTTGTCTGTGTACATGAGGCAGTTGTAACATTGCCTCAAGATTCCCAGATTCACCAGCTGGACCGGAGAGGAGATTGACAACTGACCTTTGGACATACTAGAATAGTATTGGGAGTTCCTTTATAATTGAAAAAAGGGACAATGGGGAACAAGGTACTCAAGGGGAGTTTGTGAGGGTGTAGTGCTTTTAATTTTTTAGTGCTGACTTATATATTTGCTTTAGTGAGCAAGTGCCAGGTAACTTAAATGCAGTGTGTTACAGGTAACTTAAATGCAAAAATGACAAACAGTAACTTTCTTTCAAGTGAAACAAGGAAATAAGGACAGGTGTTGCTTGTCCACATGTTGCTGTGTTAACACTGATGTCATATAACCTTGCTTACAATCTACAGTTTGGAAAAAACGTTTATGATAGTTTGGTAATCCTAAAACTAATCAGGATGCTATCAATTGTTTCAGTTTGCAGAAAGCTGATTCTGCTTCTGGTGTCCATTGTAATAAATCTTGTGCTGCCATAGGCTTCTTGTATATCAAGTTGGTCAGTGGAGCAGACTCCAAGGCATAGTTTGGAATCCAACTCCGACAGAAATTAGTCGTACCCAGGAAGGACATGATTTCCTTCTTGGTAGTCGGTTTGGGTGCTTGTAAAATTGCTATTTTCCTATCTTCATCTAATATTCTGCCTTCTTTGGATATTACATATCCCAGGTATTTAACCTGCTTTCTCCAAAGCTGCAATTTGTTTTTGTTTACTTTATGTCCTTGAGTGGCTAGAAATTGTAGTAATGCTATGGTATCTTCTCTGCATTCTTGCTGGGTGGGAGCTGCCAGCAGGATGTCGTCTACATAAAGTAAAATTTGGCTGCCTCTTGGTGAGCTAAATCCTGCCAAGTTGCTTGCCATCTCTTGTGCGAATATTGTTGGACTTTCACAATACCCCTGTGTTAGTCACGTATATGTATACCTTTTCCCCTGAAATGTGAATGCAAACCAATGTTGGCTGTCAGGGTGTATTGGTATCGAAAAGAACGCATTGCTAATATCTACCACAGAAAAATACTTCTGTTGAGGCTTCAAATCATTCAATAGGGTGTGTGGATCTGGCACCGTAGGTGCTCTAGGTATTACTGCATCATCTACAGCTTGTAAATCTTGGACCATACACCATTCTCCATTTGCTTTCCTGACAGGAAATAAGGGTGTGTTACATGGTGAATCGGGAGATTCTACCAGTACTCCTTCCTTAAGTAAAGCTGCTATTATAGGTTTGATTCCTACTTCTGCATCTTTCCTTAAGGGATACTGTCTCTTTTGTGGTCTAAAAGCTGATTTTTGCGTAATGGTAACTGGTCCTGCTGTACAAATTAGTCCTACATCTGACTTCCCTGTTGACCAGAGAGTTTCTGGTATGCTCCGTAAGGCATTTTTCTTCCTCTTCTAGTAAGAGTGCTAATCAGCTGTCCTCGCTAGACTGCAAGTGTACAGCTGGGTGTGTCTGTGTTATCCAATTTAACTTCTACTTCTGTACTCCCTGTTCTGACAATTCTAGCTCTGTCTGTTTTTCCCACTTTGTGACTTTTTCTCCTAGGTCTGCCCATTTCACATTCTTGTTCTTAGTTAAACTAACATGTGGTAATCGATTAGATTTATAGAGTGCAAAGAATTCCTGGGGCAATAAACAGCTAACTACACTGTTCCCTTCTGTGTCCCAGTATAGATTACGTAATACTAATCTGTTTTCATGGGTTTTAAACAGTTCTTGCTCATATTCCTTATCAGGTCCTGGTGTGCTACAATAATACAGAGTACAGTGCAACAAATGTTATTTATCAGTGTCAAGGGAGGGGGACTTACTGATGGCTACGTTCATCAGTTGTTCGGTTACTGCCCCTGGACCAGTCGTGACCAAGTCCTGGCTGTACCAATAAAATGTTTTGCCCTCCGATCGCACCACAAAAGTATCCATTTGTCGCTGTGCTTCCATACCCTGCATAGTCGGAACTACTGCTATGCCAAATATCTGCATAAGATCTCTGCCTAAAAGGTTTACTGGGCATTTTGCGGAAACAATAATTTTACTTTTCTGGGTCATCCCTGAAACAGGGTCAGCTATTGCTATGTTATGGGAGAGTGGCTCCCGATATAGCTGTCCATTAGCTGCTTTCACTAATATGTAATCAAGTGATTCTGAATTTTCTGGTAGTTTGGAAGGATGTATCAGGGTTTGTGAAGCCCCTGAGTCGCACAGGAATTTAACTTCCCTCCCTAATACCAGAAGTGTAACTTCCGGTTTCGTGTCTGCTAAATAGAGCTCTAGGCTCAATAATGCTAAGTCTAAAATTTCACTTTCTTCACCATCTGCGATTTCTTGCACTTCCTCTATTTCTTCTATCACATCCTCTACTCCTTCTATCACCTTTGCATTTGTCTTTCCTCGGTTACTCCCTTCTAGTGATTATTGACTATCATATAGTCAGTCCTCACCCTCCTTATCTTCCATGGCTACCTTATTGATTTGCTTACAATCCCTTGCTAAATGTCCCTTTTTTCCACAGTTAAAACATTCACCCCTTTTCTTTCTCTCTTCAAACTCTTCTGATCGTTTATCAGATTGTTTGTTTCCCTGGGCATTTTTCTTGCCTTTTTTTCCGGACCGTACTACATAAACTTCTGCTCCATCTTCTACAGAAAATACTTGGACTTTCTTTTTATTTTTACTGTTAAAATGCCTTTCAGCATGTCTAGCATATTCAAGTAGTGACTGTAATCTACTTGTACGATGGTCTACCATGTGCTTTGTAATAAAGCTGCGTATAGGCAAAATACTGCCTTTCAAAAATGCATTCTTTAGCTGCTGCTCATACGGGGAATCATGTGTTTGGTCTTCAGGTACCTGCATTCCACAATGGTTATTAAAACATTCTAATAATCTAGCATAATATCTGTCAACAGTTTCACTTTCTTGTTGGATGCATTGATTAATGCAAGTCTGCCCTAGGCTTCCACTTCTCAGAGATTCGGTCTGTTAGACCTTTCACTCTGTTATCCAGTTCTGCATTGCTATGTGGGAGTGGCTTGTGTTCTGTGTCACGGGGATTCCAGTTGCCACTGATCATGTGCCAATCTGGACCTACGATTTGTCTTTTTCTACTTCTCCATTTAAATGATAACTTAACCCCATGCCCTGTAAGTCTTTTAAGAATTTTCTAAAATTAACTTTTGGATGGGGAATTCCCTCTGTGGCTTTCCGGATGTCTCCCGGTGTCCACGGTCTATATACTAGGAGAGTTGGGTCCTGCCCTGCCTGTCCTGCCTGAGGATTTGGTACTTCTATGAGTGGACATATCTCTTCTTCACTCATAGCTCGTGAATTTTTGTTCATTTGATATAACTCAGTATCCCCTCTTAAGTTACGTGTTCGAGACCTAGTCTCGATGGGATCTCTGACATACGGTCTTGGTTTCGCGGAGACAGCCAGGTATAGCAGAGGTGGGCCAGCTTGTCCACTCGCTTCATATTCTTGTGCGGGAAGCAGAGGGGGCGGAGGGGCTGATGCTATTACCAAATTATTGTCTTCTTTATCTAAAAACATAGCTTTTGAATTATTACTTTTTTGTTCCCTACGGTTTGCTTCCTCAATCCACCTATGTGCCTGAGGAATGCCTAATTGACGTTGCTTTTTTACCTGACCTTTTGCGTCAGTTTTAAGCTGTTTGACAAGTCTAATAAGTGAGGATTTTTCTAATTTGCCATCAAATTCATATTTATTAACCCATTTTGTATAGTACCTAACAATGTTGGCACACTGTAATTGTATATATTTTGCATCTTTGGTTAACGGTGGATCTTGGGAACTTTTTGTGCACTTATTACCCATATTGTTCTGACTGTTAAAAATGTTACGTAACCCTTCTTATTTTCACGTGGTACCATGATTTTTCTGTTTCACAGTTTATCTAGAATAACTGTCTTACCTATTCTGTTTCCCTGATCTATGACAAGACTGCAATCTTTCTGTCCCTGACTTGTACAAAACAAATCTCCTGACAGATGATTCAAATCAAGTCCCTGATCTAAAACAGAAAAAAAGGTAACTCTCACCTTACCTGAGCCTCCATGCTTGATCACCAGGTTCGATGGAAAACCGTTAACTCGTCCTCCAGTCGCAGGTCAGAAAAGTGGCTGGCCTCTTTTGAACAACAATTCAGTCGGAGGTCTTTCAGAGTAGAAGAACCGATGTGGTCTCTTCCCCGTATGGTTTCATGCCACCTGGCCCATCTGACCTGAGGCGAAGTGAGAGTTTCCGGTCCGAAGGACCAATCTGTCAAAGGAAAAACAACTTCAAAAAGATCAACACATGGCAGGTTCAGGTTAAGGCACTTTAATCTTGCAGCAAGGAGACAAAAACGTGCTAATACAGAGTTTGTCTAACTAGTATCAGGAAGTGAAGCTATTCTTATACATTTCTTACAAGACATTGCCTACTAAGCTGACATAATAAATCACAAGTTCTTTCAATATTATTTCATAGCAGCTGTTTGTCCATGATTTTCTGCTGACATATCAAGTTTACAAAAAAAAAACTTCCTAAGAAAAACAACGTGGCCTTGATGACCACCGGTCAGATACAACTTCTCACTATGCAATGTTGCCATTCAAGGTACTATGGCTAATTCAAGCACAAAGCAAGTACAGATTATAGTTCATTTCTTCAAGCAGTCTTTGTTCATCTGTATCTGTTTTTTCTGCAGCTGTGCATGTTCTCATAACACGAACAGAGCTGACTGTTCAAGTTCAGTAACATTATAGAAAACAGTATTGTTCTATTCATTATTTTCCTGACCTAGCAGATAATCACCTGCTTTTCAGAAAATTTCCACAAGGCATAAACATGAATTTTGCTGTGCTAGCAAATACTAGGTCAGAGAGCATCTTGCAATTTCAGAAAGCATACTGCAGTCTAAAAAGCATCTTGTAATTTCATATAGAATTAAGCTGTACATAAAATAGAATGAAATGTGTTAACCCTTTTAGCTTCTAATAAGCACTAAACATATACATTAATACATATTTTTCTAACAGTGTGTGTGCATTTCTGATGGGAGTCATCATCCATGGTTCCAGTGCATAGCCAGCATCCCCCACCAGGTGGTCATATGGGATGTCCCCCCTGGCAAATACCTGATACAGCTATGAGGCATGCCAGATGTGGGAGTCGTGATAGCTTCCAGGGCTGCCAGCACACACATCCATGATAATGCCCTGGGCATTGCACATACCTGGCAGTTGATGGAGGGGTATCCCTTGAGGTTTATGTAGCACCTACCCTGCTCACCAGGTGGTGACTTGATGTGTATGTGAGTGCAGTCTATTGCACCCAGTACCTCTGGGTATTCTGCCACACGGTGGAAGAGAAGCATATTGCTGGCCAACTCCTCCTGCTTTTGGGGGAAGTATATGTGCTCATTGACATGTGGTAACATGGCATACAGGAACTGGTGGAGTACCCTGGATGCTGATGCCTGTGAGACCCCC
The DNA here is from genome assembly GCF_019279795.1 of Protopterus annectens. Lineage (NCBI taxonomy): Eukaryota > Metazoa > Chordata > Ceratodontiformes > Protopteridae > Protopterus > Protopterus annectens. Next base: position 1,433,972,161 of record NC_056732.1, on the reverse strand, counting down.
AGGATATCCCCAGTTGGCCTTTGGAAGGTACCTGTGGCTAGTATTCTCAAGCTTACACATACCTTCGTGTCCACTGGGATGGGTTTCCCTCTGTTATTTCTCGCTCTGAGGCATGGCCAGCACAGCTCAACAAGTTACTGTATGGTGTCCCTGTCCACCCTGTAATGCTCTACTATCTCCAGATTATTTAGCCCCTGATAGGTTACCCTTGATCTGAACACTCTTCTCCTCCTCTGGTGCCTGAAGTGGTTGTCAGCATCATCCTCCACACCACCTTCAGTCTCCAACACATGCTGATGAATCAAAGCTATGGCAGCCCCTACCATGTACATTTTAAAAGTTCCCCATCTGTTTACACCAATGGTGCAGAGTGTTTGGGAATACACAGGTGTGTGTGAGGTGCTTTCACACTTTAGACTATTGTGCTTTGGATGCTGCTGATATCATTGGGTGTGTATGTGCAAATCCAACTGCAGGGTATCTTAATTATGGGTTTTACAGCGAGTACTGCAATTGTGGGGCCTTTGGTGTTAAATTATGCTTGCCTGCCATGATTAATCTGTTGCCCTTTATTTCACTTTTCAACCCGAATCCCCTCCCATTGACAGGCATGCATCCAGCTGCCGGCTTTCTTGTTTTGTATTTCCCTACCCAGGAATGTGTTGCAAAATGTGTTTTGTGGCTGTTCTACTGCAAGGTTTTTTTTGTTCTGCTGTGACAATTCTGTTTTCTTTGCAGTACGGCACCTCCCCTTTCCTGTTCTGCAGGTAGCTGCTAGCAGCCTTGTTAGCTGTTGTCAATGGCCCACTGTGGGTTCCTAGGTGTTAATTACTCATTTGTACTCCTATTTCCATGCTGCAGCATTTCCTTATCTTTTTCCCATATCCTTCCTGTTTCTGCTCTGGTGTGCGCCACACACAGCCATTTACCGGGTTTACAGAGCATTTACATCCACGTTCACATGCACATTCGGTTACCTTGTGTGCTCTCAGCTAAGCCAAGCTGTGGCTACTTCAGCACACCCCTATCCTGCAGCTTTGCTTAGCAACAGGCAAACTGGGTTAGCAATGCTCCAATGTGCTTACAGCAATGGTGACACACCCCTCTCTTGATGTCATTTTTATCTCAAGGGCTCACCTCGGTGTTATAATGCTACGCTGTTTTGTGCATCCTTACACCAGCAGGAAATCTGTGATTCAGTATTACTCCTCTCATTTGCATGGCATTGCCTACTAATTCCTAGCTACTGCACATAACACTGTCACCGCCCCTTAGCAACCCTTGCGTTATGAATATGGTGTAGCATGCCTGCCATTGACTATTATGGGGAAATCGTAATATGGGTTTCATTGCAGTTTTATTCAACATTTTTGTATATTCCTTGCCATCACCTTTGCGCACTGATGCCCCACGCTTTAACTTTGCGTTAGTGTGGGCATAATATTAAATGTTCTTTTTCATATTTTGTGCATGTTGTTTTATGCCACTGGCTATATATTTAGCCACTGGCATATATTAACAGTATAATACGTGAGTTTGGTCCGCTGTCATGGCTCCGATTTTATGTTTGAAAAATGTAAACCGTTTTTTTTCGGTTTACATTTCTGCATGCTTACACTACACCTGCACCATTTCCTGAATTGCTATATACCTTCATTTGCATGCTACCCTGCTGCGCATGGGGTGATTAGCATACATGCGCCGGGAGTTGTGCTGGCGTGGCGTATGCAGGTAGTGCATGTGGAAACAACTTGTACCTGAATCGCTCGACGGCCATATTTGGTGTTAGATCGCCGATGCTACGCCTGCACCTGGCGCAAGCTTCATGAATCCTGGGGAGAGTCAAAACTTCCAGTTCAGTTAATATTCAATGCAACACAAATAAATCAATTAAAATGCTGTATTATTTGAAAAAAGTGCAGATAAAAGATAGTATGTAGTTCAGATAGTATGAGATGTGTAAAGTTAGGCAGACATATTACAGTTACTCGTACCTTTTGCTTTTAAGTTATCCACAAAAAATAGAAAACACAATGTATTAAAGGCGACTGCTCACCACCGGGGCCGGTACAGGAAAGGACAATGAGATAGAGAGAGAAGATGACTCAGAATGCCAGAAGGGAATTTTAAATGCTGCAAGGCACTATGGGAGAGGAAGAGAAAGTAAAACCCAGTTAAGTCGTGCTGTCAGCTTTGTGTATGGTTAACTCCTGTGTTTGGGACAAGATCACAGGAGACTGGAAAACAATCAACAAGCCTTAAGTAGTTGCAAAGTAAAGCAACGGCTGTGCTATATCAAGTAGGAGTAAGCAAGGAATGTGAAGGGATGCAATGAGGCAGGGATGCCAGGTACTGCGCTGGCTGCAGAGTAAAGCTGGTAGCAGCTATGGGTCAAAAAGTAACTCAGGAGCAGTGGACCAAGAAGCTAAATGTGAGGGGTAACAAATGCTAAATTATCATAAAAGGGAGTATGGACAGTGGGACAAGATTAAATATGACTATGATAAATATAGTAATAAAGATAGGTGGGACTAATTACAGAAAGGAGAAAAACAGAAAACAATACATGAGGCATTCTTGGGGCTTGCAGGTCATTCTTTCTCATTGGTCATTTGATAATTAGTTACATTTCTGCTTGCCTGTCTTTCTTACTCACCCAAACTCACTACTTTTGTATCATCCTTGTACCCCTGCCCCCCAAACAACACCCTGTGCAAATGATAATAACTGTGCCATCATCTTGTTTCTATCTTTTGAATTCAGGGATATATATGTATTTTTTTCTGATTCACAGGGTGCATAGCTTACTGAGTGTTTAGTATATATGTGTTGGTGATGCTATTTTGAAATTTGTTCTGCTTTCTTACAGCCTTTTTACTGTTGTGATTAATACATTGAAATCGTTGATACATCAGTGCAGCTTACTGCTCCATCTATGAGTATATAGGGATAATTAGAGACTTGAGAATGTTTTTTGTATTGTGTGTATTTTTGATGCATGAGGCCTATTAGCTGATAAATAGCAGAAATCTACTGACACAAGTCAGTACTGTCACATATTGATGTCATTGCTGGACAACTCACACCTTCTACTTCACTACATTTGCAAGTATCTGCCATTCATTTGTGTTGTTACCCATTTATTTTCCTTTTCCAGGTTCAACACTAACCTCGATAGTCCTGCAGTTACAACTGTTTTAATTCGGGGCTGACACTATGTGGTGCTAGCAGTACACAGCCATTACATGGGTAAGTAAAGGTTGTGAGCATTGCCTGACATCAATTTTACTGCATGTATGTGCATAAGATGAAAGTTGTACCCTTTAAGAGGTTGGCATGTTTGCTATTCATTGCATCTTGGCCAGAGCGAGGACATATTGTGCTCGCTTATGTCTACCTACATCAACAGTGGCTGGTGGATCTCCATCTGAGTCTTCACTTGTATGTGTGTGGCTGTGGTGACCATGCCCGTGGTGGTGGAATATGTGCTTCTTCCCTTGATGGTCCTAGTGCAGCTGTTTTCTCAGGATAATATTGTGTAGGATAGCACAGATAGTGAATATTTCAGCACAGTACTGGGATTGTACTGCAGGGCACCCCAATGTATCTAGGCAATAAAACCATGACTTCTGCAGCCCAAACACATGCTCTATGAAATTTATTATTCGAGCATGTGCCTCATTCTTCCCTGGATGTGTCTGCATTTCTGATGGGCGTCATCAGTCATGGTTCGAATGCATACCCTGCACCAGCCAGTAAATAACCTTGAGGGATATCCTCCCTGGAAAACCTCTGGTAGAGCTGAGTTGTGCCAGATATGGGAGTTGTGGTACTGCCAGGTTTGCCAGCACATACATTCAAGATTATTCCCTTTAACATTACACATGACCTGGCAGTTAATGGAGTGGAAGTCCTTTCTGTTTATGTAGACCCTTCCCATTTCCCTGAGTGGTGCTTTGATCTCAATGTGTGTGCAGACTATGGCACCCAAGACTTCAGTGAAGTGTGATATAGGGAAGAAATCCTGCATTGTTGTAGCTCTATCCTCGGAGGTACATGGAAAATATATTTAGTCACTGGCATGCTATAGCATAGCATTCAGGAATTGATGTAAGATCCTCAATGCTGATGCCTGTGACACCCCCAGCATGTTCTCTTTCTGTTTCTGAAAGGTTCCTGTAGATAATATTCTAAGTGCTATACATACCTTGGTCTCCACAGGTATTGGTTCCTCTTGGTTTGCCCTTGCTCTCAACTGAGGATGACAGAGGTTGCAGAGTTTCTATAGTGTGTTTCTATCCACCTTTTAGTACTCTAATACTTCCATCTCATGCAGACCATGAAAAGTTAAATGGGGTATAAACACCCCTCTGTTTCTTGGCTGAGGTCTATTAGCAGCAGCAGCAGCACAGAGTTGAGCCTGTTGTGCATGCACATGCAGAAGAGCAGCAGCAGCCCCTAACATTCTTTCTGTGTAGTGTAGTTTCCATGGCTATGGTTAGGGTTTTGGAATTTGAGGGCAAAACCAACACTGAGTGTGCATAATTGCTTCATAGCTTATGGAATAGCTCCTCTATCTTGGAATGGTTGATTAGCATATAATTCAGCTGCCTATGCTGTAATTAACATGTCACGATGTTTACCAGGTTTGGGTGGCTCTACGCTCTATTTAGAGCTGCTTCTGAATACAAATCTGCGTGCTACCATGTGCACACAGTTCCATGTACAGCCTGGTGGTTCAGACCTATTTTATTTACTTTTACAGTTCCATGCTGAGCATATGGTTTTAGTGAGACATGTAGGATTTATTGAATTCAGCCCAGTGTTTTTTTTTTTTGCTCACCCTGTCTTCCCTCATTGACATTTAAATTTGCATCTATAATGTTTATCTGAGCATTTTTTGACAGATTATAGTTTTTAGAAGTTTAGTCTGTTGCCATTTCCTTGTTTATATTCAACCTTTTTTATCCATATTGTCTGATTTCAAGGTTAATTCTTGTATGGATGACAATAGCTTTAGGAAAGTCGTCTTTGTAGAGATGGTCTCTTGCACAGGAGGTTTCTAGCTGACATCTTTCAAGTGGTCTATTGATATATGTTCTGATTGGATTTTTTTTAATTATTACTTTTTGACTAATGTAATTTGATCATGAGACAAAATGCATGTTTCCTTTTCTTCTAGCATGGACTGTGTAGATCAGAGAGCACGTGCTATGTGCTGTATCTTTAAAGAAGCAAGTCAAAGACTGAGAGCGTATGTATAAGTATCAGGCACATGCCATTTCTAGTGCCATTTTGAGAGTGCAGCTAGAGAGTAAGCATGCATGAATACAGCAGTTAGTTTCTATATAAGTTGCTTAAGTTTAAGTCAGTAAACTTCTGTTGTGATGTGTTTGTATAAAATAAAACTGCTTAAACAGAACCCATGAAGACTCTTCTATTGTGTCCAAAGTAGGAGAGTGACATAGTGTCAGAACCGTGATTGAAGAGAATGAAATTCAGAGCCATGAGGTGCAGAGATGACAGTAAAGGCAAACTAAATGAAACGAGCACAAAAAAGAGCCAGAAAAGGAGCAAAGGTAATGAGAATTCGCATGAACTACTTGTTTCCTAAAAGAACAAAACGGGGAAGTACAAGGGCGTGAAACACATTATTAAACAAACAGGAGGCACAAAAGGCTTATTAACTAAGGAAAATGTTTAAAGTAAATGTATTTGACGGAATGATTAACAGAAAAGTAAAACAAGTGTGTTTAAAGGCAAAACAAGGATGCTTAAAGGCAAAACCAGCATGTTTATAGTAAAATGAGCATAAGAAAAGTACAGTGGGCGTGAAAAGAGATTAAATGAGCAAAACGAATATAATAAGGCAAAAAGGGGCACACTAAGCATAAATAAATTAAGGCGATTGCATGTTTTTGGGCAAATTGCTGTGTTTTGTCATTGTATCAAGGGTATAACTAAAGTTGTTTGAAGTATCTCAAGGTGTGTAAAAGTGTTTACAGTGTGTGCTTATTACTGTGCATGTATTCTGAAGAGTTATTTGTGTGCAAAGTGCAACTATTCCGTGAAAGTGCAGTCAAAGTATAGCATTTCAAAACGTTTCTTGTGCTGGGTGTGTCGATTTGCAAAGTGTTGGCATTACAGAGTGTTTCTTGCACTGTAGAGAATTGCCTAGAAAAGTATTGCCATTTTGGGGAAGTTTCAGTGTGTTGAGTACAGTTTATTTGCAAAGTGCCATTACTTTGAAATATTATTGATGCTGAGCTTCTCCTGCCCAGTTTATTTGCATCATACAGTTATTTGAAGTGCTTCTTAAAATGATGATAAATGACTTTAGCAATACAATAAGTTCAAAAGTATTACACTGCCCTAGAAACCTATTTCACAAAGCCCAGTTACACAGAGGCTTGTATCATGTAGTTATTTGATGTGTTTCTTATACTGATAAGTGGTGATTTCGTGTAATACAATAAATTCAAAAATATTACAGTGCCCGAGAGATACTTATTTTGCAAAGTTCAGTTATACAGAGGCTCATTGTGCTATTGAGCAAAGTTACACGTACTGGCATAAAATTCTGGCATATGTGTATATGTATGTGTTTGTGCTTGTTTGCAAGACCCTTCACTGGTATGTGTTAATATGGCAGAATGATTTTGAAAGTCCTCACCACTTGTATTTGATCAGAATATTGCAGAGAACTGGGGAATATTTGAGCAAGAGTATATTTTTATACAAGCAGCTTATTCAGATAAAGATCCACACACCAAGGCATTCATTTTGCTAAACTTAGCTGGGTCAGAAGCAGTGGCGGCTTACGGCTTCAAATCAAAGGGGGGCTGCAGGAGACAGCTGAATGGGTGGGGCCAATGTGAAGGGGTGTGGCCTACTAGAGAGAGGTGGAGCAATGCTAAACACTGCAAAAACTGGGACTTTAATTAAATACGCTCCCCTGGGTGCCAAACTGTCTTTATGAGAGTTCAATCAAGACAAAATGAAGTATAGAAGAAAAAAAATATTTCAATCCATTGGTTACATGACAGCTTACTTAATATCTAGATGGAAACAAAAAGGTTGTAAGGCATGAAAAAAATAAATTACTTTTTAAATACATTACTGGAATGCCAGTCAAAATCAAGTATAAAAAACAAGCAACACTCAACTCAAACCACTTCTCTGTGCACTGCAGTTCTAATTATAATTTATATTCAGCTTTATAAAAGTACCAAGTAACATGCTGAAAGTAGCAATCTCTGTGATACCCCCACTTGTAAAAATGTTTCTTATCCAAAATAGACCTGCTGCCTGATAACAACTATCTACTTTTTTCATGGAGAAAACGTGATCAAAGTAAAAAATGAACAGCAAACAAGAAACAAGCTCAATATAAATTGCTTAAAGGATTACTACACAGGTTATGGACCACACATGATAGACTGGCATTCTGTTTAGTTTATGGGTAAAGCCTGCAAAGGTGATTGCAAGTCTCCAACAAATGTAATAAGCTTCTGAAAATACTATAATCCTGTTCTTTATTACAAATACTGTCATATGCATTTCAGTACCTAAGGCTTATATGCTATCTAGTTATGTAACTATTCTCTGCATGGCAACAACAAAAAGGCTTTCAATGTTGGTAATTCTTTAACAGTATGCTTATTAAAACTTACTTGTATCTTACAGTCTCAGACAAGCTTACCTGGTGGTCATTAAAGCATTGCTACTTAAACATAGAGCGACAGGCACTGCAACAACATGCATTTTCTGAATAAGAAGAAGCATAAATCAACAGTATAAAAATATGACAGAAAACCAGAACATTCTGCAAAATCAAGGACCAATGAAAATCCACTGTAGCACTTGTGTCTACCTTGGATGGGGGATACTCTGCACACTTATACTGCATAACTGCTCCTTGCCTTGCTTAGACACATCCAGAGTCAATACATGGGGGAGTAGGGTGCAACACGTATGTCACAATTTGAAATGTCTCTGGCTGATGGTGATGGCCCTGACACATTTGTCATACTCTCAACCTCAGAGCAAGAAATCTGGAGAAAGTCATAAGAGTAGGACAAAGGCCCAAAAATAAGGACAATTTTTAAATATTGCTCTTACAAACTTAGAAAATTAATAAAATAGTAGGTCTTGCATTAGTATGAATTTTCTGAAGGGTATGAAATCTGAAACTCAAATGTCTGTCATTATTTTCTAACCTCAATCTTTAATGATTTGCCACTAATTTGCCATAAAACCACAGTTTTATGAAAAACAGACCAAAAATGTGATGCAAAAATCTGTACACACTACACACACAGACACAAAAAATAGGCTTAGATAAAATAATATATGCCTTTGTAAAGAATCAGTCATAGGAAATAAACTAAACATTAACAGTTACAGGATGACATGGTTTCCAGAGAGACACAAATGTCTTTCAAAGTGTATGCTACCAAAAACAGCTCCTAAGACAACATATTAAAACATTATTTCTTACATAAAATAGTTATCAAATAACTGTTTAACTTAAAAAGTAATTACAAGAGAAACTGCTATGTCACACACGTAGGCTAAATAGGGCAGTGACTGAAGTTACTACTGAATGTTACTGTTAGGAATTTTACAGTACTTCAATGGAGCTGGCTAAACTTCACAGCAATTGTTACACAGACAATTAATAACGAGTGGATGGGAAACAGAACAAGTGGATGGGAAACAGAAAGTATACCCTGGGGATCACTTCAATGGCTCTGCTGGACAGAGGCACAGGGAACTAATCTAAGGGGGCGGCGAAAGCCAACACTTTCCGGCTAGGCTTATAAATGCCTTTGGGCAGATAGCCTAGTACCTACCTATGAACCTATAAAGAAGACTGCAGAGTCATTAATTTCCCAAACAGTCACCATCCAGATATCCTTATGAATTGATTTCTTCTATATTGTGGATTTACTTCATAAAATCTAATGACACCAAACAGACAAAAGGTACAAGTACTTTAAGGGAGTTCTATGACAAACATGATATGAAAGCTTCTTAAAAAAAAAAATCACCACAAGCCTGACACAGAGCATAAGAATTTGTGACCTCTTCAGGGAAAGCTCATCTTCTATTAAATTACAGTGTATACCCATCCATCCCTGCAGTCATTTGATGGCAAGTAAAATGGATGTTGTCACTGAGTAAGACTTGCTACATTGCCCCAGCTTTAGGGCTGTAATTCCGGTTCTTTGTATTTACCTGGAAAATGTTTCTGTCAGCTGCAGAAAAAAAGTATTTTGATGCCACTTTCAGCTCAACAGATGCAACTATCTTCATATCTGTGTTTACTCCCCCCCACCAAGGAGGTTCCAAAACAAGTGCAGTGAACATTCAACTTATAGATTTATATAACCAGACTTGGATTCCCTGTTTCACTAAATAAGGAACTACAAGATAAAGAATCTACATGAGCAGCCTTTTCCATTTTGAAACTGGTTAGCTTTTGTTTGATGCAGGTGTCCAATAAATTGAATGAACAAAGCTGCCGTAGCTAGATGCGGGTTCATCCAAGCATGAGATTTATGAATAGTTTCAGTTCACAAGTACACAATAGGAATTGACAATGGAAGAATTAAATTAAATTTCAGCTACAGTTAATAAAAATAATTCAGTTTTTGCAGAAGGTTAATAGGGCTTGCAGCATAAATTATATAAAACAGTAGTAAATATAAATAAGTGGAATATTAAGGGCTCATTGATCACTCAGATATTTTAAGGCAGTCATTTGTGAGCTTAGCCCTACAGTCAGAGTCTGAGTTCCATTTTCACTTGCATAGGCCAGGAATAAACCAGTGTACCATGAACTGTTGTTTTTGAACCGTCTCTTAAAAAAGGATACCAGGTGGTCTTAGCTGGTTAACACATTAATCCACAAATAACTGTCTTTGAATTGCAATAACAATGTCATGTGACAGCAATATTAACATTTCTCAAAAGTTCCTAGTGCAGTATTTTTCCGGGTCTATATTAGAAGACCGAAGATGCATTCTTTCGAATGCATCTTGGTCGAACTTAAAAGGCTGAAAACGGAAAATATCGAAGCAGCTTTTAAGCAAATTCTTTCCCTGGGAAAGAATTCGCTTGGCCGCTTTGGTACTTTGGTGTTTTCGGCACTGTAGTGCGGTCACGGAGTTGGTATATTTAATGTAATGTTTGAAATTCATTTTTTTTTTTTATGTTGGAACAGTGATTTTCTTTCCCTTGGCAAAAAATCGTTGTTCTGACACTTCAACATTGTAAGCTTTCACTTACATAGGGTCAATCAATCATCGTTCGCCTTTTTAAGCATTCGGTGATTTAATATAGACCCTTTAAATTATTTAGCAGTTTTTTCTATACATCACATATCACTCAGTAACATTAGAAAAATAAAAATTACACAAACTGAAAACTCAAAAATAAAGGATTAAGATGACTTTATGAGGAACATTATAAATCTGAGAAGAGTAAGGCTAAATCTAAGTCCCAAAATCACGTCTGAGTCAGTCATAGTAGTTGAGAGGTATGCGTCGCAGATAATGACAGTTAAACATTTCTTTTTTTTTTTAATTTTGCTGTAGGAAACAGATTCCAGCTTCTCCAAAGTGGATAACCCAGGGTTAAGGACAGTTTGGAGTAAGAGATGGTGCTTTACCCCCCTTGTGTCTATGTGGGTAAAGCAATCTCATACCCCTCAACTGTACTGCAGGAAGAATGTTCCTCATTCTGAGTCCTAAACATTTCATTTTCCACACTCTTCCACAGTGACAGGGTCTGCTGCACACTCATTATATTTTTAATAGAAATCAAATCCATGTCAGAGAATACCAAAATCTTATATCCTGTTAAATCTTGAAAAGAAAATCTGGTAAGTATAAAGTAGCAGTAGTAGGATTTAACCAAATTGTGAGCTTTCTAGCAAGTATAACGTGCTGTACATTTTGTCCATTGGTTCCTGAGTGTGAGAAGTAGGGATTACACATTTTTGGAGATGGAAGGTTGAGAGCTATATGCAACCCAAGAAGGTTGAACAATCCACATTTAAGAATTAAGTTGTCTTTCAACTGGCTTATCTGTATGGTAGCACATTTCTGCTCCTATGACTGATTTCTAGAATGTCCCCTCCATTGGAAAACAATGACTTCATGTTTTTTATGCATCTTAGTAGAAATGTTATAGGAGCACTACTGCCTATATAAATATCATTTCTGACAGGGAATTGAATTGATGTTTGCCAAACAAACTTCCTTCCAATCTACAGTTACTCTAAGAAAGTTTCATTTTTATTTATTTTAACTTCAACTTCAAATGTATTATAATGCTCAGTCATTTCCTATTCAGACTTATACATACAAAGGGAATAAATATATTAATACACTGACCAAGAAAACAAAAACATAACAGAAAGTGAATGGTTTGTAATATAAGGACAGTGCACTGTAACAAATGCCGAACTTATTGCAAACGATCAAGTCAAATATATGTAAACATCACAAAATAAGTAAGATGCATTCTCCAGATCCAGAATATAAGGTGACCAATTAAGAAATGTAAAACTGCAGCCTTGTCTAATACACAGAAAGTGTGCTGTAACACAAAAGTAAAAAAACTGCAGTCAATATTTTTTATTATTTAAAATTTAAACTTGAATGTGCTTGCGATATCATTTTTTTCTCCCTCTTCCTGCTCTGGCATCTAGAGTGGCATATTTTGCTATGCTGTATCACTTCCTCCCCATCCAAGTACACCAGTATAACACAACATCTTTCTGTACAAGAACCTCTTGTGGAGAGATTTTCTTTTAATCAGCGGGGAGGGCTGGGGATCTTTTAAGTACTAAAACAATAAGGAACTTGTATAAGCATTAAAATACTGCCTGCTGAGATACATGTACAAAACAAACCAACATGTGTCCCAACTGTAAGGCATGCATATTACAAGATAACTTGCTGGTTGTTGATGAATGGAACAATTCGCAGGCAGTACTGTTAGGTGCCAATTGAATAAACATTATAGATCATTTGGACACCTACCTCTGTAAATTTAAACTTAATGAGTGACTGTCCATCTCCATTTGTCTGACGATTACAAAGAAGTTAGGAATCTTAGGATTAGGAATAAACTCAGTCTTTGACTCAAACTCTCCGTAATAATAAAGCTAAAAAAAAGCAAACAGGTTGTTTCAGCAAAGCAGCCATAGCGAAAGTACTGAGCTAATACTGATTGTTTCTTGCTCTCTTTTTTGGAAAGAGAGCGAGAACCAATCAGTAGCCATTCAGCCGTCCACATCACATACGTCACTGCGGACGTGGCAGTCCGATCCCCTTCCAATTTACTGTGTGGTTAAACCGCATAGACTTCTGGGCATCACACTAATGCCTTCTCTCCTTAATCTGGACTGCTTTTACAGCAGTTCAGATTTACAATTACAGAAACTAATTTAAAAAAAAAAAAAAACACGGAACTCGCCGAGCCTGTGCAGTTTGAGTTCCGGGACTTTGCAAGTCAGTCGGACACGCTTAGAGCACTGCAGTAAGCCAGTAAAATTTAATATTTAAATAATTAATTTATAAATATTTTATTTTTAAAAATGTTTTCTTTTCTTTGCAGCCTGATGGCACGAGCCGCCACTGGTCAGAAGCCATAGAAAGAAAGCGTTGTTTTGTGTATGCACCGGCAGTATATGAAGGAGAAGGTGAAAACCATCGTTTTGTTGTGCAGGATAAGTCAAGGGAAGACCCAGAATGTTTGAAGTGCAAAATTAGAGAAATGTGTAACCTCAGGCAAATATTACATTAGAAAGGCATTTGTTTTATATGAGAAATCAGAAACCAGGGGAAACTTTTGCAGCTTATATAACTGATCTGAGAAACAAGGCAAAAATGTGTCAGTTTGGTGACTTAAAAGATGAGTTGATAAAGGACAGGCTTATGTGTGGTATTAACAATGCTGCTGTGAGAAAGATCTTGCTTCGCGATAGTGATTTGACATTGAGTAAAGCTGTAGAGATTTGCCAAATCCATGAAGTGAGATAAAAACACACAAGTATGCTTGCAAGTGACAAGAGCATGGTTTCAGCAGACTCCAGAGCAAATATAGACAGCATGCAACATGTGGCAAATAGAAATAGGCCTACTAAGCACATGGCAGCCACAACCCCTACTGGCTCATTAAGGAAACCACATAGTTTTCCAGCAAGTTCTAAGACCAGTTCAGTTAAAGGCACATGCTTAGTACAGTATAAGCATGAATCATCAAAACCCAAGTCCAGCTTTATTGTTAACTGTCGCAATTGTGGTGCAAATTATGAATCTAAAAGAGCTGAATTGCTTAGCATTTGGTCAGCAATGTCACAAATGTAAAAATGGAACCATTTCCAAAAAGTTTGCAAATCAGGTAAACCTCATGCAGTAGTAAAGAATGGTCACACAAGAAAGCAAGTTGCTCAAGTAGAGATGCAGCAGTCAGCTTACTATGTGGACAGTATATCAGTAATTGGTGAAAGAGTTGATGCAGTGAATTTATTGACAAAAAGCAAAGTGTTGTGTACTGTCCAGATCAATGGTAAATCCACAGAGCTTAAAGTAGACACTCATTCAAAGTGTAATGTTATATCAGCAGACACATTTACTATAGTGAGAACTAATGAGCAGCTCAGTGTGGCCAGCATACCTCTCAACTGTCCAGATTTTTGCAGAATGTCCAGAGTTTTGCCTTATATTTTTTGTCTGTTCCTCATAAAATTTTGGTTTTCTGGTAAATCACTTGCTAATTACTGAGGATTTATTCCAGAAAATAAAGACACACATTTGATTTGAGTTTCAGACTTCATATCCATTAGAAAATTTGTGACTAATGCAAAACCTTTTATGCTATCAACTTTCTGTGTTTGTAAGAGCAATATTTAAAAACTGTCCCTATTTTTAGGCCTTTGTCCCCCCATGTCATATGGCTTTGTCCATATTTCTTGGTCTAAGAGGTTGAGAGGTATGGTGGCCAGTAGTGCAAAACGTGTTGCTTATGGAAGTGAAAAGATTCAAACCGAAGGCTCAGTGATGCTTTCATGTTATTTGGCCAAGAACTGTTACAACTTGTTATTCTATGTAGTTAGAAGACCAGTACAGTCTTTGTAGGGTCTCAAAGATAGTTTGAGAATTAATCTGCTTTCTTTTGCCAAAGAAGTTCATCACATAAGTACATCTCCTAGTTCTAATTTTTTTGAAGCCATTTTCTCAGAATATGCTGATGTTTTTGATGATACGTTGGGCAAACTTCCAGTAGTACGTTCCATAAAGTCAGATCCAGAGGCCTCTCCAGTAGTCAGAAGGGTGAAAAGAGTTCCGATAGCTATGTAAGACAAAGTTAAGGCTCAGGAGGATGAAATGGTGCAGCAAGGTGTAATTTGTCCAGTTACAGAACCAACTAAATGGGTATAGTCTATGGTAGCAGCTCACAAAAAAGGCTCAGATGAAATCAGAATATGCATTGACCCAAGAGATTTGAACAAAGCATTGAAAAGACCATATCTGCTTTATTTTCTGAAAAAAAAAACACACACACACACACACACACACACACACACACACACACACACACACACACACATATATATATATATATATATATATATTTGATTTCCCACCTTTCTAAGCTAGTATAGTCCAGTTTTCAGGTTAGTGCTGAATTCAGGGCTGTGTTACAAGTTTCTGTGTTTGTCCATACCTTACTTGGATAGAAGGAAGCTTCTCTGTTCACTGTGAGAGAGGGAGCTTTGAGCAGCCTATCTGTCCTTGGAGGAGTGGTTTCAGCCCAGAAATTAGTAGTTTATTGGCCATTTTGGGCTAATTTCTATCTCTTACATTTCTCTGCTATAAAAGCCGCATTTGCAAGGTTTTTGTGCTAGTATACAGCTCAGCAAGCTCCTGCCTGGTGCCCTGAAGAATTCTACAGCAGCAGAGGCACAAGAGAGGGACTTTGGAGTGATTAAGTATCATTTTTCTGCATTTTCTTGCTGCCTTTAGCTAATTCCACCTAAAACGCCAATTGTTTAGTGTTTCTGTGATTTAAAAAGCTTTTTTCAGCTACATGTTGTACTTATTTTACTGCCTGCACTTTAACAAAGTCGTTTTTGTGTTTAAATTACCTGTTTAACTGTTGTAGGCTACACACTCAAGTGTGATAGCCATTTCTGTGCATTTAAAGTGTGTTTTTGATTGTATCTGCCTTATTTTCTGAAAAACACACACACACACATATATATATATATATATATATATATATATATATATATATATATATATATATATATATGTATACATATATACTTGTTTTCCCACCTTTCTAGGCTAGTATAGTCCAGTTTTCAGGTTAGTGTTGAATTCAGGGCTGTGTTACAAGTTTTTGTGTTTGCCCATACCTTACTTGGATAGAAGGAAGTTTCTCTGTTCACTGTGAGAGAGGGAGCTTTGAGCATCCTATCTGTCCCTGGAGGAGTGGTTTCAGCTCAGAAATTAGTAGTTTATTGGCCATTTTGGGCTAATTTCTATCTCTTTCATTTCCCTGCTATAAAACCTGCATTTTCAAGGTTTTTGTGCTTGTATACAGCTCAGAAAGCACCTGCCTGTTGCCCTGCAGAGTTCTACAGCAGCAGAGAGACTTTGGAGTGATTAAGTATAATGTTTCTGCATTTTCTTGCTGCCTTTATCTAATTCCACCTAAAACACTGATTTTTTTAGAGTTTCTGTGATTTAAAAAGCTTGTTTCAGCTACATATTATACTTATTTTACTGCCTGCACTTTAACAAAGTTGGTTTTGTGTTTAAATTACCTGTTTAACTGTTGTAGGCTACACACTCAAGTGTAATAGCCATTTCTGTGTATTTAAACTGTTTTTTTGATTGTATCTGCTTTATTTTCTGAAGAAATACAAAAAAATAAATACTTGTTATCCCACCTTTCTAAGCTAGTATAGTCCAGTTTTCAGGTTAGTGCTAAATTTAGGGCTGTGTTACAAGTTTCTGTGTTTGCCCATACCTTACTTGGATAGAAGGAAGTTTCTCTGTTCACCTGTGAGAGAGGGGAGCTTTGAGCAGCCTATCTGTCCCTGGAGGAGTGGTTTCAACCCAGAAATTAGTAGTTTATTGACCATTTTGGGCTAATTTCTCTCTCTTTCATTTCTCTACTATAAAACCCGCATTAGCGCGGTTTTGCGCGCCAGGCAGCACTGGTTAGCTAGGGTATAACTATTCCTAGCTCCACAAAGTCTACTGTTCAATTTTTTCCCTTGGAACTAGACAAACTTTCAACTTAAGCATTCAAACCATTCACTTCTCAGCCCGGCACTTGCTCAAAACTCATAACAAGCACTAATAAACCTTAGCACTAGACCCCCCCCTATACTGCAGAGAAGGACAAGGCTCTCTATTCGACCTTACCAGCCAATCAGTAAAACAGCTCACTGTACCTATCTAGGCATGTTCAAAGGGCAGTTTCCGGTGTACTCTCTGGTCCAACTGGTGAATCCGGGCATTTTGAGGCAATGTTACAACTGCCTCATGTACACAGACAACCCTCTGCTCCTACCACCAAACACTAATACATGCGAGAGATGCAATTATACAGCCAAACTAAAGGCTAAGCTCTCTCAACCCAAGACTGGACCAGACAGTCAAGAGGAGAAGGGAATTACTTGCATCACACCATCAGTCTCACATAGACCTATGAAACCAGCACCGGCAAAAAAACACACATAAATACACAAAAACATACTCGGAGGCTCTAAATAAAAATCTGCAAAAGCAACAGAGACCTCCAAAGCAGACATCCAAGCAACCTCCACCCCCAACACAAACCATGAAACACATACTTCACAAAACCAGTGTGCCACGCAATCACAGCCCTTAAGGCAAAATAACATACCAAACACACTAGTAATAGGTGAGTCTATAGTCAGGCACACTGATGTCCCACTCACTAGGCTGAACAAGGAGAAGGTTACTGTTAGCTACCTGTTGGGTGCCAGGATCCGCCACATAACACAAACACTCAGGTCACTCCAGAACAAGTACAAATATGACTCTGTCATTGTCCGTGTTGGTGTGAATGACCTGAGCCATACTTCCCTGGACTACATGAAAAGAGACATGGAAGAGCTCTCTGATCATGTAGCTCAGGCCAGTATGACCCTGACCCTGAGTAGCATCCTGTCCTTACCAAGAATGATGCCACAGTATAAAGAAAAAAAAATATCTGGTGTCATTCACAGGGGATTCAGTGTCTGTCAGCCTGGGACAACATGCTCGACAAGTCATGCTGCATTGTTAGAGACGGCTTGCACCTGTTACCCTTAGGCTTTCGAATACTGGCCAAGGCTTTTGCCACCCCCATAGTGCTTTTTTTAAGCAAGGCTCAAAAGACAAACCCGCCACCATAAATAGCATAAGTAACAAAAAACTGAGGGTAATGCTACTCAATGCCAGAAGTCTAAACCTCAAAATGCATGCACTCGAGGCACTCTTCAGTATGGAGAAAATTGATATATGTGCAGTAACAGAAACCTGGTTTAAGGCTCCAGAGAGCACCCCAGCACTACCAGGCTACAGCTCATGCCATACATTTTGGCAGCAAAACCCAGACCAAAATACAAAAGGCTGGGGTGTATCTATATTCATCAAGGATACCCTCACCTCCAGGTTAGTGGCACAGCATGATGCTTCAGAGATCATCCACGTGCAACTAACAATGACAGAACTGCAATTCAAATTGTAGCTTGCTACAGGTCACCCACCATTTCCCAGGACCCCCATTCTGCATTTCTGGAAATACTGGGAAACATAAAAGTCCTATCAAACACCCTGATATTGGGTGATTTTAATTACCCAAACATTAACTGGGAGAACTCCTCAAGTGCTAACTCCCTTGTCCAACATTTCCTGAATTTGTAAACTCAAATGCCCTGGATCAACTGGTCAACACCCCCACCAGAAGTGATAACATATTGGACCTGGTAATCACCAACATGGGAGACCGGTGTTCCACACCAGAGGACAACCCCTTGCTGGTTAGATCTGACCATAAACTAATCACTCTGGATATCCACATTCTGCCCCACCCCCGGTCAAAGAAACTACAGTGAAAAACTTTTCAAAAGCAAACTTCATGTTACTTCAGACCGAGGTGGAAAGTTTCAAATCCCCCATGCTAAAGGATAATGCTGCCCAAGCTGCAAAATCCTTTACTAATGCACACTATGGGCACCTACAAGAATACATGGATCGGGCTATCCGAAGCAAAACCAAGACTCACTCCTCCAAGAAAACGAAACCAGTCTGGTGGACCCCTGCCATAAACAAGCTATACAATAGGAGGAGAAAACTAGTACAGAAAAGAGTAAAATACCAGGAAGGGAAGACATCCCTGATCAGTATCAGCAAGAAACTATGTTCCCTCATAAAATCATCCAAAGCTAGCTTTGAAAGAAAAATTGCCAAGGACTCCAAAGATAGCCATAAGGCATTCTTTAGCTATGTCAAGAATCTAAGTGGGAATTCTCAGATCTGCTCGGAGATAGTGCAGAATGGCACAAAATACACTGAACTGACTGATATTGCCAACATCCTGGCAGACAGGTTCAGTGCAAACTTCACCCCCCTCTCACCCCCAAAAGGGCCCATAACCATGCCAGAAGAATGTAGTGCCCCTGAAATCATAGACACTCAGGTTAAAACAGCCCTCTCCAAAGCCAAAAACACAGCATCAATGGAACCAGATGGTGTCCCAAGCTGCATCCTACATGAGCTCAAAGATGAACTAACCCTTCACCTAAACTCACTGTTCAAACTCTGCCTCTCCACAGGCTACATGCCCATAGAGTGGCGCACAGCAACAGTTCTTCTGCTCCACAAAGGTGGAGCCACAACAGACCCTGGGAACTATCGCCCTATAAGCCTGACTAGCTTGGTCTGCAAGGCTATGGAGCACATCATCATGGATCTCATTAACAGAGACATTGAAAACCTCCAAACACTGGACCCTACCCAGTTCAGCTTTGTTAAGGGCAGATTATGCCTTCTAAACCTGGTGGACTTCTTTGAGACAGTTACCAAGGCTATAGACGAGGGAAAGGTGGTCCACACAGCCTACCTAGACCTCACAAAGGCCTTTGACACCATTCCCCATTCTGGTATTATAGACAAGCTTACCAGCCTGAACATAAACCCCTATGTCATGGAATGGGTTGCCAACTGGCTCACAGACAGAACCCGCATGGTAAGAGTTGCAGGAGCTAGGTCTGACTCTAAACTGGTTACAAGTGGCATTCCCCAGGGCTCAGTCCTAGGACCCCTCCTGTTCGGCGTATACTTCTCAGAGGTATAGGCAAGCACAGCAGGACTATGGCTGACCAAGTTCGCAGACAACTGCAAACTAGGGGCTATAACTGACTCTCCGACTGACACAGACATCTTCCAAAAGGGTCTCACTGAGACAGATGCCTGGTGTCAAAACCATGGCCTCAAGCTAAATGCCAAAAAGTGCATAGTCATCCCCTTTGGAAAAACAGAGTACCCACAAACTACCACATAGGTGGTAGCCCCATAAATACAGAAGATGTAATAAGGTATCTGGGGACTCAAGTAGATAGTAATCTCTCCTTTGATAGTCACATTGCCAAAGTGGTTAGAAAATCCTTCTATGTGGACCACCAAATCACAAAAGGGTTTGCATCCAGATCAAAGTGTTTAGAAAATCCTTCTGTGTGGACCACCAAATCACAAAAGGGTTTGCATCCAGATCAAAAGAGGTCATTGTGCCCCTCTACGCATCACTCATCAGACCCATCATAGAGTACAACGCCCCATTTGGGATGTACCTTACAAGACACCTGCAATAGCTGGAAAGACCACAGAAGTACCTCACCAAGAGGATCACTGGCCTCAAACAGATGTCCTATGCAACTCGACTGAAGAAACTCCAGCTGTACTTGGTTGCATACCGCCTACTCAGAGATGATCTCTGCCTGACATACAAGGCCATGTCCAACCCAGAATTGATGGACATGCTCCACCTAATTAAAACCATATCCCCTTGAGCCACACGCTCTAGGGATCTAAACCTCACCACAACAATAAATAGGACATGCTGGAGGGATAGATTCCTGTCCCAGAGACTTCCCATGCTCTGGAACAAGATTCCAATCTACATTAGGCAGAGCTCCTCACTAACACTCTTCAAGAGAAACCTTGACGAGTGGATGGGAAACAGAAAGTTTACCCCCGGGATCACTTCAGTGGCTTTGCTGGACAGAGGCACAGGGAACTAATGTAAGGGGGTGGCGAAAGCCAACACATTCCGGCTAGGCTTATAAATGCTTTTGGGCAGATAGCCTAGTACCTACCTATGAACCTATGAAGAGGTCGCAAATGCCACTGTTTTTTTCTGTTTTGGATGCAGAGTTCATTTTGGCAAGTGATGCTCGATGATCACAAATCCTCATTTCTAACTACTTCTGGTACTCCTTTTGGCAGATACAGATTCCTAAGGATGCCAATTGGAATAAATTCTCCAAGTAAATTCTTTCAGCATGCAATGGAGCAAACATTTTTGGGTTACCCTTGTGCCATAATAGTTGATGATTTATTTGTCGTAGGCAATGGTGAAGCAGAGCATGACAGAAACCTAAAGTAAGTCCTAGACAGAGCACGTGAAGTAAACTTGAAGCTCAGTCCTCTGAAGTGCAAATTCAGACTTCCAGAAGTTACATATGTAGGTCATTTATTTACCAGTATTGGCTTGAGACCAGACCCAACCAAGCAAGCAGCAATTCCTGAGATGTCAACACCAGACAATGTTCAGGCTCTACAGCATTTTGTAGGCATGGACAACTATTTAGGCAAGTTTATAACAGACTTCAATTAGTTGACAGCATCTTTAAGAGAGCTAACATGCAACACGCAAAAATGTTGCATGGTCATGGTTAGAACAGCACCAGAACGCGTTTTATGATCTCAAGCAGAAAATTGCCACTCCACCTACATTAAGATACTATGATGTGAACAAATCAGTTAACTCTTTCCTGTGATGCTTCAAAATTTGGTCTAGGCACAGTTGTACTTCAAGAGAGCAGACTAGTAGCCTATGCATCTAAAACACTTACCTAAACTGAGATGCAGTATGCTCAAATTGAGAAAGAACTTTTGGCAATAGTATTTGCATGTTCTAAGTTTAATGATTATATTTATGGTCAAGCTATTCAGACTGATACTGATCACCAACCTCTAATTACTATTCTAAAGACGCCTGTGCATTCAGCTTCAGCAATGTTACAAAGAATGATGCTCAAATTGCAAAAGTACAACTTCAAAATGGTCTATACAAAAGACAAACTACTATATCTGGCTGATAACTTATCCAGATTGCCCAGGAATACAATGGAACAGAGTGACAGTGAAACATCTGAGTTTGATGTGATAGCAGTACATAATTTTTGCACCACTAGGTTTGATGAGTTGAGAGATCACACTAAGACTGATCCGATTTTGCAAACTTCCTTCAACTACTTTCAACTAACTCTCCATTAACTGGGAAAAGTACTCATGTACCAATACACTTGCCCAACATTTCCTGGAATACATTAATTCCAATGCCCTGGACCAGCTCATTCTTACCCCCACTAGAGGTAGTAACATCCTTGACCTGGTCATTACTAATATGGGCGACTGTTGCTGTATAACAATAGTCAACTCCTGCCTGGTTAGACCCGACCACTAATCATCTTGGAAATCCACCCCCCCCCCCCACAAAGGTAACCACCATGAAAAACTTCTCTAAAGCTAACTTTGGCTCCTAAAAACAATGGTGGCTAACTTCACAGCACCCATGCAATTGGAGAACAGCTGCATGAATCATACACTAATGCCCTGTATGAACACACACACAAATGCATGGATGTTGCCATACCCAACAGAACTAAGATGCTCTCCTCCAAAAAAAAGGAAGCCAATCTTGTGGTCACCTGCCATAAACAAGCTCTACAACAGAAGGATGAAACTGCGAAATAAGGTGAAGTCCCAAGACTGGAAAAACTCCCTTATCAGCCTCAACAAAAAGTTGGGATCCCTCATCAAATCCTCTAAAGCTAGCTATGAAAACAGAATTGCAGCAGATAGTAAAGACAACCACAAGGTAAGGAATCTCCACGGCAATACCCAGATTTGCTCGGAGCTGTTGCACAATGGCACCTCCTATACCAAGCCAACAGATATTGCCAATATGCTGGCCGACAGATTCAGTGCCAACTTTACCCCTCTCTCCCCCCCTAAAGGACCAGTCACAATACCAGTAGATTGCCAGGCACCCATTATTACTGCTGCACAGGTTAAAACAGCACTATCCAAGGCCAGGAATACAGCTTCTATGGGACCTGACAATATCCCTGGTTGTGTTCTACATGAACTACAGATTGAACTGGCACCTCACCTGTGTACCCTGTTCAATCACAGCCTCATCTCAGGCTTTGTCTCTACCGAATGGCGCACTGCTACACATCCCTCTCCACAAAGGAGGAGGAGTGACTACAAACCCTGGGAACTATCGCCCCATTAGCCTGACAAGTCTGATATGCAAAGCTATGGAATGCAACATTATGGACCTAATAAACAAGGATATAGGGAATTTCCAAACTTTCAGTCACCAGAGCTGTGGATGAAGGCAAGGTGGTTCATGCAGCCTACCTTGAGCTGGCCAAGGCATTTGATACCATTCCCCACTCAGGAATCATAGAAAAAACTGACTAAGCTAGGCATCGACCCCTATCTCACTAGGTGGGTTGCAAACTGGTTCACAGATAGAACTCACAGTGTGAAAGTAGCTGACTCCAAGTCAGACTGCCGACCAGTCATGAGTGGAGTCCCACAGGGTTCGGTCCTGAGCCCTCTCCTATTTGGTATCTACTTCTCCGAAGTCCAGGCCAACATGAATGGACTCTGGCTAACAAAGTTCACATATGATTGCAAGTTGGGAGCCATAATTAACTCCCCAAGTGATGTTGACGTCTTACAGAAAAGGCCTCACTGAGACCAATGACTGGTGTCAGAACCAAGGCTTTAAGCTCAATGCCAAAAAATGTGTCATCATCCCCTTTGGGAAAAACCCAGTTCCCATGAATTACTACATTGATGGTAGTCCACTGAACACTGAAGGCATCATAAGAGGTCTGGGAACACAGGTTGACAGCAACCTCTGTTTTGACCACCACATTGCCACTGTGATCAGAAAGTCCTTCTATGTGGCACATCGCATTACTAAGGGTTTTGCATCCAGAAAGAAAGAGGTCATTGTCTCCCTCTACTCTTTCCTCATTAGGCCAATCATCAAATGCAATTCCCCAATTGGCATGTACTTCACTAGACACCTGCAACAACTGGAGAGGCCACAAAAGTACCTCACAAAGAGGAGCCTATGCCTTAAACACTTGTCCTATATGGACAGACTCAAAAAACTCCAACTATTCTCTTTCTCATATCACCTACTTAGAGGCACTCTCTGCTTGACTTACAAACCCATGTCTGACCCAGCTCTGTTAGAAATGCTACATCTAAAGAAATCCCAATCCCTCCACACTACACACTCCAGAGACATCAACCTCATTACCACAATCAACAGAACTAGCTGGAGGGACAGGTTCAAAACCCAGAGACTGCCCATGCTATGAAATAGACTTCCCATACATGTCAAACAGAGCACCTCACTGGCCCTCTTCAAGAGAAATCTTGATGAGTGGATGGGAAATAGAAAATTCACCCCGGGGATCACTCCAGTGGCTCTACTCGACAGAGGCACTGAGAACTAAGGTTGGGTAGCATGATGCCAGGGTTATCCTATGTGCTAGGCTTGTAAAGGCTCCAAGTCCATTAGCCTAGTACACACCTATGAATCTATAAAAGCTCAGTCACTACCTTAATGTTGGATGGCTGTCAAAGCAATCCTGTGTACCACCAGAAGTGCAAACCTATTTTCCCTACAGAGATGAAATGTTGATAGAAGATGGCATTATTTTCAAAGGTCCTAAAATTGTTGTTCCTGCTTCCTTACAACATGAGTACATCCAGATTTTTCACTGTGGTCACCCAGGTTCCACATCCGCCAAGAGGCGAGCAAGAGAATTAGTATTTTGACCTTCATTACCGAAAGACATTGATAAAGTACTTTCTTCTTGTCCAGTATGCAATAGTACTAGAATGCACTTACAAAGAGAACCACTTCAGCTACAACCAGTTCCTGAACTACCTTGGTCGACAGTAGCCACTGATATCTTTGAATGGAACAATCAACACTACTTGGTATTGGTAGATTCTTATTTGAATTGGTTTTAGATTGATCTAATACCTAATCTAACATCTGCTATGGTTATTACTAAGCTGAAGCATCATTTCCCAGTCCATGGTAGTTCACAAAAAGTTATTTCTGACAATGATACTCAATTTGCCAACCAGTTGTTTCAGAAATTTGCAAGAGAATGGGATTTTCTACATATTGCCATCATTCCACAGTATCCTCAGTCGAATGGCCTGGCTGAGCGAGCTGTGCAGAGTGTGAAGCAGCTACTTGAAAGGTCAAGACGTGAAAATTCAGACATTTTCTTAAATCTGTTAACCTTAGGAATGTGCTTTGTGATGATGTTCTCGGATTCCAGCTCAACGTCTTCTTTCCAAGCAAACAAGAACTATGCTACCTATTCCTACCTACTAAAGCCTAAAGTCAAGAATAATAAAACCATCAAGGCTCAATTATTTAAGAAACGTTCAATCCAGAAGTCATCATACGACAAGTTGAGCAAACTTATTTTTCCATTAAGGGAAGGAGAAATGGTCAGATTTCAAAAGGAAAAGGTTTTGACTGCATAGGGCAAGTTATTGGCAAATGTCCTGAACTGAGATCCTACCTTATAGACTCGGAAGGTATGCAGTACAGGCAAAACCATAAACGTCTGTTACCTGTACCAGAATCATCACCACAACATTATTATAGTGACTTAGACTCTAAATCTCAGAGAGGCCCAACTATTCTCTCTCTCCTCAGAGGGTGTTCCTACCTCTGATCTCATCCCTGAAGATGTTCTTAGAAAATCACAGATCGAACATTTTTCAGAGACAGCTCCTGTAGTTAAGCCCAATTCCCAATTTTATATCACGTTATGGAAAAGTATCTAAGCCCAATGTGAAATATGTAGCAACATGGACTTAACTGTGTATATATATATATATATATATATATATATATATATATATATATATATATATATATATATATACTATATCTTGTATTAATGCATGACTGATAATTGTCTGTGATATCTGCATGTCAAAATATCCATAACATTGCATGTTTTGTTTTTCAAGAGGGAGGATGTAGATCAGAGAGCATGTGCTATGTGCTGTATCTTTAAAGAAGCATGTCAAAGACTGAGAGCGCATGTATAAATATCAAGCACAAGCTATTCCTAATGCCATTTTGAGAGTGCAGCCAGAGAGTAAGCATGTATGATTACAGCAGTTAGTTTGTACATAAGTTACTTAAAATAAAGTCAGTAAACTTCTATCATGATGTGTTTGTATAAAATAAAGCTGCTTAAACAGAACCCACAAAGACTCTTCTATTGTGTCCACGGTAGGAGAGCAACAGACTGGATCAAATTTGATAAAAGAAATCTTGTTGAAAACTTTCAAATTGTACATAGCATGTAAAACCTGCTGCAATCAAGCCGCCATCTTGGCCATGTGCAAAAAAATAAATAAATACATAAAAAATAAATCAAATAACCTGTATAACTATGTTTCCTCTGCTGAATCAGAATACTGGCAGAATATCTTCTTTTTGGGAAACCGTAAGTTCAATTGCTTTGTTTTACTAACTGAAAGCTCAGGTTATTTTTTTTCCTTTAATTATCAAAGGTATTCATTCATAGCTCTCCTCAAGCAGCCATACATGTATTCCCTTGTATGTGAAGTGCATAATCCACTATTAGGTAATCAAATTTTCATACATTGTAGTTATTAAGCACTAAAAACCATAGCACTGGAAAAACTTAGAAAAATTATAGACATACCCTGGGATTCAATAAACTCCATGTAGGCTCCACGCAAAGCCTACAGAGAGTTTACATGTGTGCTCGCTGGTGCGAGAGGAGCAGCAGCGAGCGCCAGTGCTCAATGCATATTCATGTTGCACGCCACATTTAAGCTAGGTTTCATGGTTAGCAACATAACTGCTGGCCAGGAAACCATGTAAGTGAATGTAGATAGCAATTCTGTTTAAAGAAGAGCACCTACGGTTAGGGTTTTTTTATGGAATGCCACACTGATCACCAGGGCCTCACAGATAGCTCTCAATCTGTTAGTTCAACACATCTGCACAAAGGCCAACATAATGCAGGGGACAATTAACCAGAAACAGGGACATAGCTGACATAGATGTTGCATACAAATGTGGTAAAATGCAACTCAAACATACCTCTCAACCTCTTAGAGCAAGCAATCTGGGTAAAGCTATAAATAATGGGGGGACAAAGGCTCAAAAACAGGGATAGATTCTAATATTGCTCTTACAAACCTAGAAAGTTGATAGAATAATAGGTTTTACAGTAGCATGAATTTTCTGAAGAGCATGAAGTTTGAAACTCAAATGTCTGTTATTATTTTCTGACTTCAATCTGCAATGACATGCTAATGATTTGCCAGAAAACCAAAATGTTATGAGGAAAAGATCAAAAATATTTATTCAGTTATTTAATTTATTTATTTAATATTTATTTACTGGAAAGTCTGATTGGAATAGAGCCCATTTTCAGCTGAGGCCTGGGAATAAATGCTCCAGATGCATGTCTTTGGAATGTGGGAGGAAACTGGAGCACCTGGAGGAAACCCATGTGAATGCAGGGAGGACATGCAGATTCCACACAGAAGGCACCCTAGCTGAGAATTGAACTGGATAATTTCTTGCTGTGAGGCAACAACACTTACAGCTGTGTCGTGCTAATATGAGACAAAAACTGGACATTCTGCACAAATCAGAACAGCTGAGAGGCATGAACTCAAATGTATGTAATATTGAGTCACATCAGTCCTGAGATCATCCCAGTGATATGGCAGAAAGACATAAATTTGATAAGTCACACATATGGACATCCTGGGAATATCTGGACAGTTGAGAGGTATGAATGTGAAGTATATGGTCCAAACACAGTACAGGACAGTGTATCTACAGTGTAGAGTATTGTGATATCCCATTCCAGTCATTCTGTACTGAAGCTGTGTAAATGATCTGTAATGGGACATGAACTGCCATGTAAAATGAACACTTAGGCGAAGTGTGTGTATTGATTAGGAACACACAGGGAAATAGGACAGGTGAAACAACCTAATGTACAGCAGATGAGGGCATGTCAGTGGAAGATGGTTGTAGCAGCAACAAAAATCACATATCTATATGGTACAGTAGGGACTGTACAGTAAAAATGTGTTTTATGTGACTGTCATACAACGTGACATAATAATGGGGAGGATGTCTGTGTGAGATAAGCATTTGTGCATGAATAATGCAGAGGATATCTATCAGGTATCTGACATACAACTGGGGTAGGCTGCATATTGTGAAGCTGTGCAAGCTGATATACCTGAATATGAGTGTACTCTGAGCAGAGGTCTCCAGCAAGGTGGACACGGATAAAGGCTCATGGAAAATGTTAAAAGAACCAACGCAATCATGTGCAATATCAGAACAATACCACCAGTAATCCCATGCCTCTGACATAACATATGTGATTTAGAGTGCTGAGTCTGCACTCTCACACTTGAACAACTATTATGATACATCCACACTCTATGATGGTAACCATGCACAGTGTCCTGGCACTGTAACATCTGCTGTAGATGTTAGGAGGGACACTGTTATACCTGTATGTGACAGTATGAGCAATACAGGCTAGATGACTGGTGTACATGGCATAGATATATGGCACAATCCACACTGTCACAAATGATATAAATGCCATTAGTGTTGTCAAACATGTATGTATGCAGTGTGTGCATTATCAGAACAGGTAGCACACCATCAGACAGTCATGTATATTCCACCATTAAAAAAATACCATGCCCAATAAGCTGTGTGACAGCTCACTGTGACAAAGGTGGTACACTTCAGTTACACATCACTGGTAGATGTGTAGGGAGGTATGTGATGATGTGAGGTATTGCCAACTATACCAGAAGAAGTAGGGCAATGGGTGTGTAACATATGCCAGCATAGCTAGATGGAGTTTTGTAAAGAATTATATGCCATCTGTATATCAAACTAATTTGTACAGGTGCTTGTCATGGAAATGTTTTTGCAAAGCTGCTTGTGTTAAAAATGTATCAAAAGTGGGTCCTGCTGGACAGAAAATAAATACATCTGTATGTCAGACTTTATTGTAACTGTTGAAATGAATATATTGTAACAGAGGATACTGGAAGAGAAGAGGTTAATCTCAGTCCAGCTAACTTTGAAAAATAGTCTGAAATTAAATTACCTGGTTTAAGCCATAAAGATTGTATCTTACAGTTATGAATGCAGCCAGAGATGAAATGAATGTGAACACTAGGACTAGGAATCCTACTGTGTTGTCCTTAGGGGTGAACTAGTTGCTACCCTGCAAGGTGGGAAGTTTTTAAATGGTTTTATAGCTTCCAGATGCTATAACATATCTTAGCAAAGCTCTATCTGTGTGTATGGTAACACATAGGTGCTAGATTTGGTTCATATGTTAGAAAATGGGGTAGAATGGGAACCAGAAGTCAGATGACCAGACGTATGTGATGTAAATTCTGTAATCCAGCACTGAAAAGATGTTTTAATACTAGATGAAAAAAATAAAAAAACAGCCAGCACCACATGGAAGGGGCAAAAAAGACTTTAATAAAGTCATACCACAGTCAACAGAGTGGTTTTGGCCAAAAGACCTTTATCCTCCAAAGGCAGACACCCTGTCTGGTGGACCCCAGTCATAAACAAACTATACAATAGAAGGAGGAAGCTACTACACGATAGAGCAAAATCCCAAAAAGGGAAGGCATCTCTGATCAGTATTAGCAAAAAAACTATGGGCACTCATAAAATCGTCTAAGGCCAGCTTCGAGAGAAAAATTGCACAGGACACTAAAGATGATCACAAGGCTTTCTTTAGTTATGTTAGGAACCTGGGTGGGAATTCCCAGATATGCTCAGAATTAGTCCAAAATGACAAAAAATACATCGAACCCACAGACATTGCCAACATCCTAGCTGACAGGTTCAGCGCAAACTCCCCCCCCCCCACCAAAAGGGCAAATATCTATCCCAGCAGAGTGCTGCCCCCCCCGACTTCTCAGATGCTCAGGTAAGAGCCACCCTCTCCAAAGCAAAAAACACAGCATCAATGGGACCAGATGGTGTCCTGGGCTGCGTCCTACATGACCTCCAAGAAGAGCTAAACCCAAACATAAAACTACTGTTCAATCTCAGCCTTACTACAGGATATGTACCCAAAGAGTGGCGTACAGCAACAGTGGTCCCTCTCCTCAAAGGTGGTGCCTCAACGGATCCTGGAAACTATCGCCCCGTAAGCCTGACTAGCTTGGTCTGCAAAGCTATGGAAAGGATCATCATGGACCTCATAAATAAATATATTGGGGACCTACAGACACTGGATCCTACCCAGGTCAGCTTTGTTAAGGGCAGATCCTGCCTCTTAAACCTGGTTGATTTCTTTGAAACAGTCACCAAGGCCATTGACGAGGGGAAGGTGGTCCACACAGCCTACCTGGACCTTGCAAAAGCCTTCAATACAATACTCCACTCGGGCATTATAGATAAGCTCACCAGCTTAAATATAAACCCCTATGTCACTAGATGGGTTGCAAACTGGCTCAAGGACAGAACCCACATGGTTAGAATTGCTGGAGCCATGTCAGACTCCAAACCAGTTACAAGTGGCATCCCACAAGGCTCAGTCCTGGAACCTCTCTTGTTCGGTATATATTTCTCGGAGGTACAGGCCAGCACGGAAGGACTGTGGCTGACCAAGTTCACAGATGACTGCAAACTGGGCGTCATAATCCACTCTCCAGCCGACACAAGCATCCTCCAAAAGGGCCTCATAGAAACAGACAACTGGTGCCAGAGCCATGGCCTCAAGCTAAATGCCAAAAAGTGTATAGTCATCCCCTTTGGCAAAAACAAAGTGCCCACAAATTACCACATAGGTGGTAATCCATTAAGTACAGAAGAAGTAATTAGGGACCTGGGGACCCAAGTTGATAGCAATCTCTCATTTGACAGCCACGTGGCCAAAGTGGTTAGAAAAACATTTTATATAGCCCACCTAATCATGAAGGGATTCACATCTAGATCAGGGGAGGTCATCGTGCCTCTTTACTCATCCCTCATCAGGCCCATAATTGAGTACAATGCCCCTTTTGGGCTGTACCTTACCAGACACCTGCAGCAACTGGAAAGACCCCAAAAGTACCTCACCAAGAGGATCAAAGGGCTCAAACAGATGCCATATGCTGCCCGGTTAAAGAAACTCCAGCTCTACTCAGTGGCATACTGCCTGCTCAGAGGCGATCTGTGCCTGACATATAAAGCCATGTCCAACCCGGAATTAATGGACATGCTACACCTCAGAAAATCCAAATCCCATCGAGCTACGCTCGAGAGACTTGAACCTCAGCACTGAAATAAATAGGACATGCTGGAGGGACAGATTCATAACCCAGAGGCTCCCTTCACTCTGGAATAAAATCCCAGTCCAGGTTAGGCAGAGTCCCTCACTGACTCTCTTCAAGAGGAATCTTGATGAGTGGATGGGAGATCGTAGGTTTACCCCGGGTATCACTTCTGTGTCACTGTTAGACAGAGGCACAGTATACTAACCTCGAAAAAGGGCATAGCAAAATTAATTTAAAATGGGTGATGAAAGCCAAACACACTCTGGCTAGGCTTATAAATGCCCTAGGGAAGATAGCCTAGTATGAACCTATGAACCTATGAATGTATAATATTAACTGCAGTCAACCACTGTTTATATGTAACCAACAAATTAAATACTTAATTAACCAATAATAATTAAATTGTTAAATTCACAAATGGTCATTCAAACCAGGTGGAAATAATCCACCCAGTCTCACAATCCATGATTTCTCCTTTTTATTAAGGATATTATGCCAACCAGTCTTAAAGTTTCTGTTACCCAAAATTTGATCTATAACAACAAAATGAAATTTGGCAGAGGTATGATTAATAGTATGTTTTACAAGGCACTTGTTAAATATTTATTTCTGATGTTACTGAGATGTTCTGATATATGTAGCCTCATGGGTCTAGAGGTCTGGCCAATGTAAAAAGCTGAACCAGTGCAAACAGCAAGATAAATAACCCAGTCACTGTTGCAATTAGAAAAGACATTACTGTTGAAAATCCTTGATGTGTGTTTTTACTAGTGAATTCCTTAGTTTGATAAATATATTTACAAAAAGAACAATGGCAACAAGGAAAGCACCCCTCTACCCTTGCACCACCCAATGTATCCTGAGACAAACTGGTCAATGATATGTTATGTTTATAATGACTGAAATGACTACCCAGAGTCTTGCCTCTATGAAAAGAAAATGGACATCTATCACCCAACAAGGCACTGAGTCTATCATCTGCCAATAAAATGCCCAAGTGCTATTGCACTAAATCCATAAAGTAGTGGGTATTCCTACCATAACTTGTTATAAATCTAATACTTGAATTTTGATCCTTATTAACACATTTTTTGTACGTAAGTAGATCACGTCTAGGAAGTTTGTGTACCTCCTTACTAGTTTTAACCAACTGTGCTTAAGAGTAACCACGTGCAGTGAAATGTTTTATTAAATCCTGGTCAAAATGTACATAATCTTCTTTGTTGGAGCAGATACTTCGAATCCTCATAAATTGAGACTTAGGGATGTTTCTAATAATATGTTCTGGATGACAACTGGAGGCATGCAACAATGTATTAGAAAGGAAAGGTTTTCTAAATACAGAACTAGCCAATGTACCATCCTGCTGTCTGTATAGATTGATATCCAAAAAAGTGATGGAATTCATATCAAAATTTAACATGAACCTGATGCCCCATTTATTTTCATTTAAGTATTGGACAAACACATGCAAATATACTGCATCAGATTTCCAAACCATCCAGCAGTCATCCAAAAAAGTCTCCAAATATCTATTTCATCAAGAAATAGATTGTGACTAATATCATAAATGATCATCTGTTCAAGATAACCCATGAACAAGTCAGCATATATGGGTGCAAAAGAAGCACCCATTGCTGTACCCTTAAGTTGTAAATAACACTTGTCGTTGAAGTAGAACACATTTTTAGTAAGGACATGTTCTGCCAAATACAAGGTTGTTAAACCCCATATTGTATAATGCAATTTTATCTATCCAATATTCCAAGGCAGACAATCCTGTCCAATGTGGTATACTGGTGTATGGAGAAGTCACGTCCAAAGTGCACATTAACCAACCAGGCTCCAATTGAGTCTCAGACATAATATTAAGAAATTCTGTTGTATCCTGCAACCATGCCCTAACACCCTTCAACAGTGGTTTCAAAAACATAGTCAAATAAGCAGACAATGGTTTTGTAAGTGAGCCATTTCCAGAAACAATGGGTCTCCCTGGCGGTTTGTTAGCATCTTTATGGATCTTCGGAATAAGATATAAATATTGTGGTAGCTGATCTTTCACTTTTAAGTGAAACAAAGTTTTTGCACAAATAATACCTTCACTAACTGGAATTTCCAGAAATTCATCTATCTCTTTCTTGAACCCAGGCGTAGAGTCAATGGACATACCCATATGGAATCTGGCATCCTGTAGCTGTCTATCTGCTTCCTCTACATACATCAACCAATCCATCACCACTATGGTGCCACCCTTATCTGCTTGAATAATTACTATGTTCTTATTTTTACTCAGTCTGTCTAGTGCTTCCTTTTCAGATACCATCAGGTTATGAGGAAAATAATTTCTATTCTGGCTGGAACCAAAGTGCAATTCTTTCAAAACACATTTCTGAAAAATATCTACATTTTTATTCATTGGTGGGATGAATGTAGATTTATGAAATCTGAAGCTACTTGTATATGGGAAAGTGTCATTAACACTATTATCATTGAAATGCAGTTTAAGGTTTAATAATCTTCAAAATGAATACATATTTTCTACAAAAACTTCCTCAGACACAAAAAATCCAGGAATGAAATTCAATCCTTTATTAAATATGTTATACTCCAAATCCAACAACACAACAGATAAAATTTTAAGAACATTGTTATGAGAGCTTACTTCAGTTTCAAAAGGTTCAACACTGCTTCCAAAGATCCATTTGAACATATGTTTTCTACCCCCCACCTTTTTATAAAGGGACTGAATTAATACCCTGTGTTAAGTTTACTTGCTCAAAAGAACAAGTTTTTTGTGGGCTGGTGACGTTTGCTGTCTTTCTGTTTCAGTATCAGTATATCAGGACGAATCCTCACCTGAAGTATCACTAACAGTATTCTTCAAGATCGACTTCCTTCTTTTCTTCTTCTGTCCTGATTGTGAAGGGTCATTTTTAATAAACTTAACACTTTTGACATAGTCAAAAGGTCTGCCCTGATTGTAATCTTTTAAGTCCCTACTAAATGTGCAAAGTTTCCTTTCCTTCAACTCCTGTTCAAACTGTAAAAAATTTGTACTCAATTTTTCAAAACAATTTTTATACACTGGCAAACCCTCATCATGTTTAGCTTTATCACAAATCTCAGACACTTCCGATATATAAATATCTAGCCTACATTCATAAAATGCATGCAATGTTTTAACAAATTGCATGGAACCATTTTGGTGAATTTCAGACCAATCTGTCAAAAGTATGTCATCAGGTTGATCCACTAAAGGATTAATACAAATTCTCAATCCCCTGGGTAAAATGCCCTTCTCCAAATATGCTTTGAAAAGCTTTAAATGCCAAACACAAGACCTAAGTATTTTCATATTCTTGAAAAGTTGACCAAAAATAGAAGTACATGATGCATCAGAAGGGGTTTTGCCCTGATTTACCCCAACATCATGGGTCGCTAATCCAAAAACCTGAATGTCTTCTTTATTGGCTGATAGTCTCTTCAAAATGTTAATGAGGTCCATAGTGTGTATGTATATGTATTGAAAAATAAATTTGAATAGTATTCAACTAGAGATTAACAATTAAATCAAAAAATCAGT
The DNA here is from genome assembly GCF_019279795.1 of Protopterus annectens. Taxonomy (NCBI): domain Eukaryota; kingdom Metazoa; phylum Chordata; order Ceratodontiformes; family Protopteridae; genus Protopterus; species Protopterus annectens. The sequence continues at coordinate 1,433,937,817 of NC_056732.1, read as the reverse complement.
AGTTCAATAATATAACCAATCAAGCAAAAGAGCAGGACAGTCCAAGATGTTAGAAAACTAACATCATACATAAAAATAATGTAAGCAAAACATCAAGCTGAATATATAATGCACCAAAATGTCAACAACTGAATGTTATAAATGTCCCTGGAGAGTTATAGGAAAAAGATATGGATAGGAAACCAAATAAAATTGACTGCCTGTAATATCAACAAGCCATAAAAAATGTATAGGTTAATATCTAGATGTTATAAGAAAAAATGTTTAAAGAATTCACCCTAGACAGAGTAAACAAATCTATAAAGACAGTGAAAGAATATATATCTACAGTACAAAATATAGCAGGAAAAATTGTTGTAATTAAATTATTAAACTCAACCTGAACAGTTGAATACAAAGCACCAAAAATAACTAGCCAAATACCATGCAGTACACAAATATAGTTTTCACGTAAGCATAAAATGTTCTTAATCCTTGAACACTGAAATAAATAGTGTAAGTAGTTGCTCATGACTACACAGCAGTTGAACACAAAGCACCAAAAATGACGAACCAAAGACCATGCAGTATATATATATATATATATATATATATATATATATATATATATATATATATATGTATATACATACATATATAGGAAACAGTATTTCTTAGGTCAGTCAGGAAACTACAGTGAGATTAGTTAAATGAGAACTGTACCCAAAAACTGAAAAATATATGTTTTCCAGAAAATCTTGAACTTTTCTGCATTGCTTATGCCTCTACATCAAGGTAAATGGTTACTGTAATTTTCTAATTTTTATACCCCAAAATGACCGTAAGAAGAATGCCATTTTGTTTTAAAGTCAATGACTTCACCCTTCTCATGTCATGTTAGAGTTCCAGAAAGAAATCTTTAACATGAGGGGATTATTTACTGTAGTTTTCTCTCTCATCAGTTGACAACATTGCTGTGACTGCTTACATTTCACTGACAGCATCAGTCCCCATTTTTAATTACTTTGCTTCCTTTGATTTTTATTAGAGACCATCTCTATTCCAGCATTTTAAGGGATGTTTGAATGACAGGCTTGAAAATGTAGCTGAGTTATTGTTCTTTTCAAAGTAACAACTGTAGTTCAGTGTTCAAGTGTGAGAAATTTGACCGCTGTGATTAATAGGTGGTGTTACTTGGGCTGAGATGGTTTGTGTTGCATTCACAGTTTTAAATATTTTAGGTAGAATTAAAGTCTTTGATGTTAATTTTCTTTCTCCAACTCCATTGAAGAAAAACACACTTTTGCAGAGATTACAGTGTAGAAAAAGGGCAAAATCATATACTGACAGAAAGTAAGAAGAGTTAGATTAACATATTTGCTTTTTTCTTTGTGACACAGAGTTTTATTAAGGGGGAAAGATATTTGTATCTGAAAACTAAACTTGAAAGCTCTGCCTTTGTTCAGACTTCAGGCTACACCATTTATCTGAGGTGTGATGCTGGCAATCTGTAACTGACAAGGCACATTTAAATGTCATTGTTTTTGTAATGGCTTTATTGTTGGGTATAAGTGGTCTAAGTTAATTACTGTGCTACTGTTAGTAGCTATTGTGATCTAACAGACGAGACAAATGCAGGAAAGAAAGGCAAGCATAATTATTAAATTATGTTTTTTCTGTATGTGAAAATGTTTAGTCTTGGATTACAGGGAACGAAAAAAAACTCTTTTTTGGAAAGAAAAACTTGACTTTTGGGTGGAGTTGTCCTTTAAGTACTGGGCGTAATTGAAGTGTATTAACCCACCACCGAGTTCGCACAGGTATGGGCATGCCCACCATGATTGACATGTGGGAGGGTGGTATTAACAATGGCAATGTGCCGTGATTGACATTGTTACTTTGATCGACAGGTTACTTTGTTAAATACATTTCACTAAATTCACTACCTGCCAAGAGGCACAGCATGGAAGGAAATTTCTGTAAGATAGAAATGGGGAGCACTGGCAAGTAAACATATAAACATATTAAGAGATACCCTTCTCATTACTAGGAATGGGACAGTTGAAATGACATATTCATTATTAAGTTTTGGAGGGCATTATTATTACTAGGTGGGATGGGGATAACAATAGGAGACTATGAGTATGGAATGGATTTCTCTGTCTACACCCCTGATGAGTAAGTACATTTACTACATAATCGATTACTTGTGAACCAAATAAATGCTACTGTTGGGAAGTTGTATTAATGTATCTCACCCAATGGCATTCTCACACTGAAAACGTGCAGTGCGTACCGAAAGTCTAGATACTCTACGAGTTTCTAGGATGACTAGATAAGGTAGAAGTTAACACACCCTGCTTAATTTTTTTGTAGTTGCTACATGAAGTTGCAAGCTAGTATTTACTTGTGAAAATATGGGATCCCCCTGTCACATGCTGTGGTACACATACAGTTTATCATTTCTGTTAGTGCTCTGTAGTACACTTGAATTGCTTTTTATATTGGTTTCATTGTTTTCGCATCTTTTTGTGCACTCGAATCTTTTTGTGCAATTAATTTGTGTTTTGCATATTTACCTTGTGTTATGGTGGCATCTTTCAATCACCTTGTGTTATGGTGGCATCTTTCAATCAAACGGTGTGCGGTGCAATCAAAATGCTCACAGGTGGGGTTTGGGCGGGGTTTGCTACTGCGCATCTGGTGGGTTAATACACTTCAATTACGCCTAAGTACTGTTTTTCTGTGTCTGTGTAAATCTATCCATCTATATTTCCTGTGATGAAACTCTGGTGTTTGTTGTAAATAGATATTTAGTATTTTCATATTAGTTTATTTATTATTATTAACTGTATTTAAACTTTTCATTGTGTCTATTTTTTTAGAAAATATTTTAACATTTGAGAGTATTTATATTTATTTGGTGACATGGGGCCACTGCTGAAAACCTTGCTGCATTGGTCAAACTCTATCATTTGCATTAGTATTAATTTTACTCAGTATAATTGGGTACCCTTGTAAGAGTAGGATACACAGTTCTGCAGTTCTGTCTAGACACACACCAAGTTGGCTGCAGTGAAAACAGAACCTCTACTTATCTAGGCACATAGACTATAGAACACAATACTTTATGCAGGTGCCATGGCATAGTTCTGATTTTTGCAAGAGTGCTGGTCAACTTATAGTAGATGACATCAGAAGGCCATGTGGGAGACAAGATGTTGGGAGGTCTGCATAGCTTCATAGCTTCATAGTTTCATAGGAGGCTACTATCCTAATGGCCCTAGGGTGATTACAAGCTTATGTGTGTAAAAACACAAGTACCCTTATTGAGCATGTTAGATTGTCATTGTTAGCAGAACAATTTTGTGAGCAGCACCAACTAGCCCTGTCCATGAAGGACATAGTTGCCACCTCAGAGGTGACTTTGCAGTCACCCAACCAGTTTTCAAGGTTGCTCTTGAACAGGGTCATAAAGGAACACTACTTCACATGGGTGGGAGCCTATTACAGAAGAGTGTCAATCACTGAGGGATATATCTGTGTTCCTAGCATGTTCTGTTTATGTCACAGGCTAGGTTGAGAACCTTCACGTAAGCTATTATTGTCCCATTTGATTTGCAGATATCCAGCATTTCCAGTAGAACAGGGTGTGAGGCTGCTCTGTAGGCCAGGCATAGGTCACCTCTTAGCAGCTTGCATGATACTGAGTACAGTAAAAGGTCATTCAGTCTTTCCATGTATGTCCCGGAGGCCCCGGATTCTTCCAGCCACAAACCTCTGTTTCCTCCAATTGCTGTAGGTGTCTAGTGATGTACAGACAGAAGGGAGCACTGTACTCAATTAGTGGTCTGATAAGGGTAGAGTACAGCAATACTATGACCTCCCTGGTCTTGGATGTGATGTCCATATGTACGAGGTGCACAATGCAGAATGTTTGTGCCTCACCACTATGGACACATAGTGATCAAAGTGTAGATTGCTATCAACACGTGTTCCCAAGTCACACAACACTGTGTTTGAGCTTAGAGGGGTGCTATGTATATGATAATTAGCAGGGGTACTTCATTGCTAAAGGGGACAATGTGTCATTGTTTGCTTTAAGGTTCAGTCCATGAGTTTGGCACCAGTCATTTGTTTGTGTCAGTCCCGTCTGTAATACGTTACCCTCATTGGGAGACTCTGTATGAGTGTGTCAAGTTAACAATCATCTGCAGACTTGGTAAAGCACAGGCCATCTGCTGTTGCCTGTGCTTTAGGGAAGTAGTTTTCAAATAGTTGAGAGCCCAGCACAGATCCTTGTGGTATTCCACTGGTAAGTGGGTTAGTGGTGGAGATACAGTCCCCAACTTTGAGAGTGTGGGTTCTGTAGGTGAGCCAGTTGGCTATCCATCTAGTACTATATGGCCTAATTCCCAGATGGGAGATCTTCACTATGAGATATGAATGGGGGATAGTGTCAAAGGCCTTGGATAACTCAACATAAGTGGTATGTCCTGTTATCCCTCATCCAGGTCTTTGGAGTCAGTATCAAATAAGTCTACAAGGTTCATTAAGCAAGCTCTACCCTTTACAAAAACAGAATAAGTTGGGTCAAGTGTGTTGAAGGTCACATACGTCCCTGTGGATAAGGTTCATGCTGATTCCTTCTCTAACCTTGCAGATAAGGCTTTTTAAGCTTATGGGTCAATAGATGTAGTTCTGCATGTTACCAGATTGATGTGCATTGCATATCACCCAAGATTTGATCATACTTTCTGTAGTGTAGGTAATACATATGTGGAAAAAGTAGTGAGATGCAGTGCTTGTGTGTGTGGGAACACATGACTGTATTGTAAATATGTAACATATTGTTAGATAGGGCCTTCAGTTTGTAATGTTGCCACATATAATTTTATGTCATAGAAAGGAAATGGACAGTAAACAGCAGTAATACATAATAATATTTACTCTTCCATAGCATGGCAAGGAGTGGATTTTTTCGATGGTTGCCAAAGTGTATACGCCTGCTAGATACATGTATTTGCACTTAGCTAAAGAATGTGCAAATGTGAGGTGCAGTTCTAAAGTCTGACAGTTAGTATTGAGTCTACGCAACACACCTGCTGCTTAAATGACTGTGTGATAGCACGTGGTAATGCATTGATACATTCATTTTTGGGCCCAAATGGTACTGGGTTCAAATCCAGGTCTATTTAATACTTTACATTGATAATGTAATAACATGAATTCTTTATAGTACACGTGTAGCTGTCGGTTTGAATAGTGCAACAGTCTTAAGCAGCATTTCTTTGAGGTAACCGCATCATTTTGCTACCATTTACAGTTGCTGAGCATTGTGCACAATGTGCACCTCTGCACAAATATGGAGCCCAAAAAGTGAAGGGATCCGTTGCTTTTGCAGCAACTTATGTGTGTTGTATGTGATTCTATTTTTTGACCAGACTAAAGTGGTGAAATTTGGGTAGATAGGAAAGTGTTGAACTGGAGAGCAAGCAGGGGGAAGAATAAAGGGAAAGCAGGACAGGAATGTGCAAGATGGAGGTAGGAAAGAACCATATCTATCCATTTCTTTAACAGTGTAAACTGAAAATATGTGCAGAATATTAACTGAATTTGGACTGTCACCTCCATAGAGAGGGGTGACCACAACACAATCATGTTGTATAGCCAATTGCACTGAATCAATTGTGTCAAGAAGACACATGTGAAATGCAAAGCTATGTATGGGATTACTATTTTTTTTTTTTGTGGGACAGGTGCTGATTTATTTTTTATGAGAGAGAGACAGAGACAGAGAGAGAGAGAGAGAGAGAGAGAGAGAGAGAGAGGAATGTTGTGGAAAGGATGTAAGTATATCTGGGTCAGGTAAGTTTGGTAGGTGAGCAAGAAATTGCAGACAGACAAGACAAACAAGACAAGAAACAGGGATGGTGATAGACACAAAAGTTTGGGGGACACCATGATTGGGGTAAGGGTGGGGACAACCTGGGCCCATGGCTGTCAAGCTTAGAGAGAGAATCGAGTCTCACCCACTGGATTGTCATTACTGTCACCTTACTTTGCAGGTGGCTGGATTGCTTGGCATCTCCTCTTCTTTCTAGTATGTAGCATGAGGAAGAGCAACCTCTCCAGCCAGCATAGGAGTGCACCAGTGGTGTGTTGCATCACCATACTCACCATCCCTGGCAAATCACTGTGAGTGATGAAATCACCACCTCCACCAATGTTCCTGGAGGGTACCACTGGACCAGCCTCTGGGGCAGGACTACCTGAGGGTGCAGGTAGTGCAGGGGCAGCAGAGGCATTGCTGCCTGGTTGACTCCCAAATGTGCTGGGCATTGGTGATGCAGCTGATGGAGATGGGGCAGGCTGATCCAATGGGGCTTGCCTACCTCGCTATGCTGTGGAGCATTTAGTGATGTGGTACACATGGTTGACATAGAAACATTTTGATGACACATAAAAAAATAAAACAAACTGAAAATAAAGTAAAACATACTATTTTAACAATAAAATATAATAAAATAAAAATAAATTTAAAAATGTATAAAATAAAATAACGTAAACGTAAAAAAAATTAAAACTAAACTAAACTAAAATAAAAAAATAAATAAAAAAGAGAGATAAGTGGTGGGGTGTGAGAAAATAAAAGAGATAAGATTAGTACCATCATATGTGACATACAATGCATTAATACAATTATGCATTTAAGTCTACCTCCTAACAGATACACACTGTGCTACAGATTGCTGCAAGTAATCCTTGAAATGTGCATATATTGCACATACATGTATTCTAGCTATACATATTCCAGTTTACAGCAGGGCATTTGTGCCACTAGGATAGAGGTTTTAATTTAATGTAAATATTATTGAAGAAATAAGAGTATGGTATAGTTGTGAAATGTGGTATTTGAACCCACAGCTTCTGACTAAAGTCTAATATTGGACTCTTACAATTGGTTTGTGCTACAGACTAATGCATGCAAACTTGCTTTTACAGTTGGGATATGCACGTTCAATTTGATACAACTCTATGGAATACCAAAAAAGCTATCTTTAACTTTTAATGCTACAGTAACATTTTTCTTCTGCTGCATACATACATAACACTTGTTTCCCTCAGTCTGTCCAGTCTAACCCTATGGGCTCAGACATTGAACTCCAGATCACTGGCAGCTGGGAAAAAAGCAGAAAAGAACAGAAGACCATTATGCATACCAGTCTTGCCTATATTCAGCTTTCTAAGTCTTACAAGTACTCTCTTTAGTTGATATGCAGATGTGGGATGTCCTCAGTCCTAAATTACTCCAGTCAATGGTTGAGAGTATCTTTCTTTCTCCTCTGTAGGTCTTTAAAATGATGCTTACATTGCTCTCCAGTGCACGGGATACCAGTGGCATTGGATACAGCCTGGGCTAAACTATTCCATGCCTCAGACTTCTACTGGCAGCCAGAATAGTCCCCCTGCAGAAGTCTTTGGCTATGGTGCTTTACTAGGAGTCCAATAAATATCCAGGACTCCTGGACATCCTACATCTGTGACCTAAACCTGGTACCTTCCCCTAACACCAGCCATGTCTATCTTCCAGCAGATGTAGAGAATGGAGACTGATGCTTTCCTGCCAGTTTCAGTTATTGCATTTCCTGGAGTCTACACAACTGTGCAACATGTTTACATGATGGTAAGCAGACAGCAGAAGTGCCAAGCAATGAGGAATGAAATAATTGCAAATGGAAGGTTAATCTGACACTTGGCTTTAGTTTGAGGGTGTCTACTGACACAGCCTGGAAATATATATTAGAAAATTGGAAGGTAACTGTTAGGTGAAGTAGTTCTCCAGACATGCACTGGGGACATAAATGTAATGACTTGACACATTAGTTTGTACCTTTCTGCACTGAAAAAAAAATGATTTTTATATTGTGGGATTCAAACCTAGGCATAAGGGACAAAACATTTACTTTCACAGTGTTGAGTTTCCATCTTCATCACAGAAGAACTGCTGCTCAGACTAAGTTAGGCAGTATAAATAAATGCAGGTGACAGTATGAGCTGTTACACATGTGGTGTGTGACTTGACAAGGTTATTGGATATTGAGACAGTTGTGTATGTGTCCTAGGGAACATGAAGACCATGCAAGTCCAGATAGCAGAATTATACTTACAGAAATATAGTACACAGTATACCCTCAGTCATACATCTGATAATAAATCTGAAGTAAGTGTATCAACCGTAAAAGTATATGGAATATCCTGTATTAGAACCCAGGACCATATGTATAGCACTCCTACACTTTCACCTGTTGCCACAAGAAAGTTGAAATAACACATGTTCATGTTTCAGTTCATTGCTATCAACTGCAGTGCCACAACAGTAAAACAGGCTGCACACCCTATACAAGAACACAGGATCATTTGTACTCCAGCCATACACTTACATTTGCTGCCACAGGACTAGTTACATGACATTCCATAACTTAATAATCATTCTTAAGATCTCTCTGTTAACTTCTGCACAGCACTGCTTAACAGCTTTGCAAGGTGCCCGGTAGAATGAATTGAATGTATCCAGTTTCTGTTTTTGGCTGTCTGGGTCCTGTCTACTTCCTGGGTGGTCCAGTTATCCAGTTTGCACAATGCCACACTTTGGGCAAATGAGATAAGCACAGACAAACTTGCTATTCATTTCCTCCATTCTTGTAATTGTGCTAAGCTCTGCATCACACAAACACTGACCCACAAAAAATAAATAAATAAAAAACGAGAAGAAAAGGGAAAAATACAGAAGGGGGCAAGTAGTTGAAATGAGGAAAATCAGTCTATGGCATACACACTAGAAAATGATGGTTCACATGAGATATATCTACAGAGATCTAGAGTTGAACTGCCACTCCAATGAACCTTAGGAACACAGGAGGGGTGCCTTACCCCTCTTTGCCACACAAAGGAACTGAAATCATTCTGCACACAACCAGCTGCAACATCATCTACAGTAATATGAAACCATACACCTGGTATTTGTACATTTATTATATTTGGATGTTGTGCACTTAGTGGTCACACAACCTGTTATGATTATTGCTTACAAATATGCAACTTTATGTTACCCCTCTGTGTTTGCTGGTCATTCTTCAGTTATCTGACCAGTAATCTGAGACATGCGGTGTGTAATCCATTCTATGTCATTGGCCTTAAAATGTGTAAGGATATTAACTGGAAATAATACCATATTCAGTTTCCAGTAAATGAAAGGCAGGTTGGATGTTACTAAACACAACCTGTGAATTGTGTGCAGCTTTCTTACATTTCCAACTTTACATCTAACACTCTGTAGATCTAACCTGACACACCCACTGGATTTAAGGCAGCCTGCACTGCTGTTGTGTTTTCCTTCACCCAACCAGTAGTCATTCACAGTTGCAATTCATTAAAAACAAACAGTGAGGGAGTGCCTGCACTATATTTACATCTCCTACATGGATCCAAGTATTTGGGATTCAGCAGTTCTAATAATTTCATACCACATTTGCATCTTCAGCATGCTGACAGCCCTGAATCTACACCATATAAAAAGACAACCATGTAGCTAGGCAAACTGATGGTGAGGAGACCTGCTCATGTGGAGAGGACTGAACATATGCTATTACTTTGCAATATATCTACACAAAGGATTAATGAACTTTAAAATTTATGCTTGCATTTTGTTTGCTACATACTGCATGTACTAGAATGTAATTAATTAAAATCTGAAGCAAAGGCGTTTACACTTTTATCTGTATGCATTAGTTAGAAGTGTACAGATTCCATGGGCATGTTTGTTAAGGCATTTTACAGGTATACATGATTGCCAATATGTGAAAATGGAATGCTCTGTGATAAATATGTAGAAGTGTTTCAGGGACAGTTCCTTTGATAGCACTTTTAGCATTTGAAAGATGGTTTATTAGCAAAATATGTCATTTGCCTGTTCTGGGGGGAGCAAAGCTGATTTACTGTTATGACACAAACAAGAATATGTTGCTATTGTTACTCTCCTTTTTTGCATCTAGCCTGTTATTCATATTTCATATCTCTACACTGTTTATGTTTCTCTAGTGGGTAATGCGAGAGGCTACCTTTTCTGTTTTATCTGGGAACAGTTATTTTGTAGTTATGTGATACCAATGTGTATTATCCTTTTGTTGCCTTTTAGGACACCTAGGAGTATGCCACCCAGCCTTGTCAATCCTCAGATAACACCCTTTACTGATGATGAAAATCAGGTGATAGTTAGGTAGCATGTTGCCTTCCTGCCTGAAAGGAGATCGGGAGATATGGCATGCAGAATGCAAATTTGGTGCCAGACTGTGGATAATGTGAATGCCATGGGTGGCTGCAGCAGGACATATGAGCAGGTGTGCTATAGGGCCACTGGCATGATCACATCTGCACGGAGGAGAGCAGATGTCAGATGGTTACCAGGGAGGGCCTGCTATGGACCCACCACTAACACTGAATGAAGAGTTCCTGGCCACTGTCAGGGGTCCAGATAGCTCCCAGTAGAGTGCAGAACAACATGTACTGGACTTCGGTGCAACAGTGTCAGGGACTGCAAGCATGTCCCAGGATGAGCTTCCAGGTAGGTTTTGTTATCTCAATAGTTGAATACTGTTGTATAGTAAAATAACTGAAATCAATATGTTACTTCTCTATCAGAAGAAATTTTTTGGGGGGGGAGTTGAAGATTGCTACATTTAACACATTCTGATTGATTAGCTTAGGTTGGAGTTGTCAGTCAAGTTCTGGTTGAAAGTATAGTTAATGGACATATAAAAGGGTAAAAGTATTACCATCTGTGTTACTAATTGTGATGATGTTCCCCTTACATTTTGATTAACTTCTTCCAGGACCATCTGGCTTGTAGAGGAGAATCTCATCTGCAGATGAAAGGCAAACATTTTATGTCAGTACTGCTGAGCAATTTAAATAAATATTTTAGTATATGATGCTGATATCAGGCCTGTTGTGTGTATTGCAGCACTGACTGTAATAGTGAAACCAATGTTAGTTTGTTAGCATATATTGGACTACTGTTTGTTGTTTTTCATCACAGGTTATCATGTCAGTGAAAGTGTGGGATCTCTGCCATCTGATGTCAGTCTATCAGCAGACTCTGATGATGATGGTGGCCAAACAGTGGCACAGTTGGGGGGTGCATAGGTTGAATCTGACAATGATATTGACATACAGCCATCCCCTGCAGTTCTGTCAGACACAGCCCGAAGGCCTAAGTCTTCCCATTCCAGTGAGCCCACAGATATTGGGCAGGTGGATGGAGAGACAATTGATCAGGAAAGTGTGGTTACTGTGGTTTCAGTGCTTGTTGACTCTGTCCATAGCCAAAGTGTGGGTGAGGCACCACACACAAGAGTTGTTAGGGGTGATCAGAGGAGGCCTGCTATCCCATCAGGTGTCTCTTCCCATGTCAGTTAATGTATGTTTAGGGCTGTCATGGAGGCAGAGGCACATTCCCATAGGTGCTCCAGACAAATGCTCAGGGTTGTAGATGTGCCACAGGCTGATATGTATGACTGTCTCCACTGTGTTGCTGATTCAATGGTTCAGATGAATGACACATTGGAATGTGGAGTATCTGTGATTGAATGAGGGGTGTCTGTCATGAAACGAGCGTTGTCTGTCATGGACTGTCTGCTAGGAGGGTAATGGCATCCTCATAGGTATAGCTAAACCACATTATCTGCTGTTAACCAATGTGGCCATGCCTGATCAAGCTCCAATAGTGGCAGTACTTCCACTGCTCCGTCAGTGGGTGAGCTGTCCACACCCAGACATGGCAGGCCATGGGATAATGCTCCTGGGCATCCTTGCGAAGGAATCTCATCCAGAAGACATCAGTCATGTTTAGGTAGCAGCAGTGCATCTGATCGTTGGCATGGACATGCCAGTGCAACTCCTGTGGGGATGACAACAATGAACTCCTACCTCGACCAAGCAATGCTCATACCTCTTCAACATACCAAGATGTAGAGCTAGCAAAGAGCTTGTCTGCATTTATGCAGACACTCACACACCAGTTTCACCTTGGGGGTCCCCTACAGACACACACAACAGTTACATAGTTCAGCCATGCAGCTTAAAACTCATTTTGTCTCACTGGCCATTTGTTAGTTTATCAAAATGTCTGCCTGCTTCTCTTTCTTACTCGCAAACACTCACCAACCTTTTGTGTCAGCCTGGGCTTCCTGCCCTCACACATAACACCCTGTGCAAGTGATAACTGTACCATATCCCTGATTTCTATCTTTTGGATTCAGAGATACATAAGCTTTGTGCATGATGCTCAGGGTGCATAGCTGACTTAGTGCTTATTATATCTGCATGTGTTGAACTGGTAATTGTACCTTTGACTTATATTGGCCTTAGGAAATTAGACAGTTGATAGCATCAACATTTCCCAACTTTATTATGAATGATCTTGTGAGCATTGTGAAGTCAGAAAGTGCAATGTGTATCATTACTTTCTAACTTCTGTCTTTAATGATTTACCAGTACAAAGACATGGTGCTAAACTGAGGGCATGCAGTGATCATCAGTACTTTTGAGAGCTACAACTTGTGTGAACCTTTGATGCCTGAGGCCTACTACTTAATAATGGACACATATAAGTCAAATAAGTCTCTGCTGTCACATGTTAAGGTAATTTATGTACAGAAGAATGTAGTGCCCCTGAAATCATAGACACTCAGGTTAAAACAGCCCTCTCCAAAGCCAAAAACACAGCATCAATGGAACCAGATGGTGTCCCAAGCTGCATCCTACATGAGCTCAAAGATGAACTAACCCCTCACCTAAACACACTGTTCAAACTCTGCCTCTCCACAGGCTACATGCCCATAGAGTGGCGCACAGCAACAGTTCTTCTGCTCCACAAAGGTGGAGCCACAACAGACCCTGGGAACTATCGCCCTATAAGCCTGACTAGCTTGGTCTGCAAGGCTATGGAGCACATCATCATGGATCTCATTAACAGAGACATTGGAAACCTCCAAACACTGGACCCTACCCAGTTCAGCTTTGTTAAGGGCAGATTATGCCTTCTAAACCTGGTGGACTTCTTTGAGACAGTTACCAAGGCTATAGACGAGGGAAAGGTGGTCCACACAGCCTACCTAGACCTCGCAAAGGCCTTTGACACCATTCCCCATTCTGGTATTATAAACAAGCTTACCAGCCTGAACATAAACCCCTATGTCATGGAATGGGTTGCCAACTGGCTCACAGACAGAACCCACATGGTAAGAGTTGCAGGAGCTAGTTCTGACTCTAAACTGGTTACAAGTGGCATTCCCCAGGGCTCAGTCCTAGGACTGTGTATATAGTTAGGAAATCTAAAATCCATGCATAGCAATGTGTGGTCTAATGAAAGAAAAAACTCAAGATGAATGGATGATTATGGCACAAATCATACATCTGAGTGAGAGATTCCCTCGATACCCTAAATATTAGTTAATTGTTTCTTAATACAGGAGCTATCCTAATTACATTAAGAAAGTGTATAAATTTGCTGGCTCATGTATATTACTACACAGACTTTTTAGAATCTAATTTATAGAAGATATAATGTAACTGTAGTAATTTCGGTTTATATGGTTGTTGATGCTTTCTTTGACTGTACATGATTATTATTTTCTGTTATTTTTTAAATGTTTTATAATGTCTTCAATGAGGGTTTAATACATAAGCAACATGACTGATATGATAATAAATAAAGCAGTGCAAAAGGTACCTTCTGTTACAAAGCTCTATATTTATAATCCATGTTCTAACTATCACAAAAAGAAAAAAATAAAATATTTTTATTATTTTATTTGTTTAACATTTGTTTACTGGGAAAGTCTGACTTGGAATGAACCATTTTTCAGCAGAGGCCTGGGGAGAAAAGCTTCAGATGAATGTCTTTGTAATAGGAAATAAATGTAAAATAAAATAGAAGGACATGATATCAAGTAATCATTATCATCATCAACCCCTTTTTTCCATTTCAACATGGTGTTAGGATGCTGTGTCACCTGTTGCCATCTCTCTTGATGTAGTGTCACTTTCTTGCCTTCTTCAACAGTCTTTCCTCACACAGGCCTTCTTTCACACAATCCATTTTCTTTATTGGACACCCTTGTTTCCTCTTGCCTCCTTCCTGTATATCCCAAATCTTCTTAACCTGATTGTCTCCTTCTTTTCTACACATGTGCCTGAACCACCGTAATCTGTTCTCTTTGATTTCTGTGCACTTGGAGCTACTTTGGCTTCTGCTCTAATATCCTCATTTATTCATTTGTCCATCCTATCACCCATCTCAGACACTTAATCTCTATTACCTCTAGCTTCCTTAACTTCTCTGCCTTTACTGCCCAGGTTTCTGCACCATACAGTAGTTCTGGTCACACCACTGTTTTTGTACATTGTACTTTTCAGCTTCTTTGGTATTCTTCTATCATATACTACTCCTGGCATTCTGTGCCATTGGACTGCAGCATCTCTTATTCTAGCTCTGATTTCCTCATTCAGACTTCCATTCTCCTCAACCACTACTCCCAGATACTTGAAGATGTTAACCTGATCCACTATCTTCCCTTATATCTCGGTTCTCAGCTTCTTCTAATTTCCCTGATTTTCTGCCATTACAACTGATTTGTATTCATTTTCATCATGTGCTTTTAGTTTTGCATTCCATTTCCATATACTTTGCTGCAGTTCTTGCTCAGAGTCTGCTTGTAATGCCACGTCATCTGCATACAGCAACATTGTTGATTTGTCCCCTCTGACTTGTTTGCTGATGCAGTCCATCACTAACCCTGATGCACACCCACTCCCACTGGGAGACACTCAGTGAGACCAAGCACTGTTCTTACTTGAATCACTGGGTCTTTGTATATAGCCTTCACTAATTCTACCAATGTTTCTAGGACTTTAGACCACCACAGAGCTACCCAAATCAGCTTTCTTGGGACTTTGTCATGTGCTTTCTTCAGGTCTAGGAATGCACAGTTGGACTCTTTTTCTCATTTCTAGCATCTTCTTAACTATTTGTATCACTGCAGATATCAGGTTGGTTGTGCTACATCCTCATCCGAATATGAAGTCCTCATCTCCCATATTACTTTCTACTATTCTCCGTATTTATCACCCTCTCCAAAACTTTTATGCAGTGTAAGATAGTTGGCAAAATGGTTAAGGTATTTGCCATCCATGTACCAAATACAAGATTTAATCCTGACCTCTGCCGAATGTCTGTAATGGATTTGCTTGTTCTCACAGTGTCTCTGTAAGGTTCCTGTCACCTCCCAAAAACAAGCTGAATTTTTACACCTCAAACTCACCCAAGAATGGAGTAGTGAGCAGCAACACAGACCCTAGATGGAGCATATTGTGGAATAATTATATAGACCATCCACTTTGAGCATCTGCTGTGGCCCACAGTATCCTCGAGACAGGAGAGAATGGATCCAAGGCTGCACACCATATCAGAGCTAGCCACTTGGTGTAAAAATTGGCTCTAGGTGATTTGGTCAGGTTGACTAATGTCAATAAGACATCAAGACAGAGCTACACTTATCAGGCAAGGCAACAAATACAAAATCATTCAGGATAGTGACTCAGGTCTCTGCTTCCTTAAATACATAAGGAAGGATTTCCTGTGGTTGACAGAAATGAATATCTCATCCACAGCGTCACTTTACTTCCACCATCCAATATGACTGTCTCATCTTTAGAATCACTTTATTTCCAGCATTCAGAGTCCTATATTTAGCAAAAGATTGCCTGCATTATGACTGGGGAGACAATTGCAACAGTCTGTATGATGATTGATCTTAACAGGAGATACTTCACATCAGCCTGC
Organism: Protopterus annectens; assembly: GCF_019279795.1. Taxonomy (NCBI): domain Eukaryota; kingdom Metazoa; phylum Chordata; order Ceratodontiformes; family Protopteridae; genus Protopterus; species Protopterus annectens. The sequence goes on along the minus strand of NC_056732.1, from coordinate 1,433,921,934 downwards.
AGGAGAAAGGAACTAAAAGCAATTTACAGGGATTTCTCAACCTTTCTGGACATTGTTTAGCCAGGATACATTCACTGGAATGTAAAATATTACAGGAGGAACCAGTACTTCCAGATTTCCAAAGAGACATTCTAGATTTGGGAATGAGATTTGCAGCACAACAAGATACCTGTACAGGAAAGTTATCTTGTCTCATGAATGTAAGCTGAATCCATGGCTACTTCAACTCATCACACATGAGGAGTCTCCCATAAGTGAACTTCTTTGCTACATATCACATGAATCAAGTCAAATTGTTTCCTTATACTTCATGAAATAGTTGAGTGGCCTAATGGTTAAGGTGTTTGCCTTACAAACATAAGATGCAGGGTTTGAGTCTCACTAGGGATAATTGGCTAAGCTTAAAATGGCTCGCAAGGGCAGTTAGCTTAGTACTAATCTATGAATCTATATAGATGCTTTCTGTTTTTCAATGACCCAGAATTTGCTGTATGCCTTTCCCCTTTTCTCTGATTCACAAGGTATAACTCTAATTAAAACATGACAAAGCCAGTCTAACTTTGATATCGCCCTCTTGGCTGAGATAATCATGTTGATCTGTGCTAATGAGCCTCATGTCTTTTCCATCATGATCACTGTGTCTATACAAATTTTCAGTGACAGAACAACAGGGAAAGATGCTATAGTCCATTCTCAAAATGCTTAATCTAGCAGCCTGGAAGATACTGTTTTACTTCCTCTAGCAACATCTTTACCTCACACATTTTAAATGTCTTAATAGAATCTGAAAGACCAAATATGAAAAAATATATATATATATAAAGATGGCATGTGTATTTTAGACTATGCCACAGGATTTTGATCCTTTACATTGTTTAATACCATGTTTATTAAAATGTTTATTTGATTCAAACTTAGCTCATTCATCAAAGTTTGCGTCTACATTCTCCACCTGTGTACTATCCATCTCACTGACAGCATTACTCCTTTCAACTTTGGCCTTCTTAAAAGGAGTTCCTCATATAAGACCGTCAAGAAGACAAATCCCTTTTCTTTGTGATTTAAGCTTTATGTTAGATAAGTTGATTTTACTTCCCTTTGAATTAGCAGTTTCATAGTTTCATAGTTTAGTACTAGGCTATCTGCCCCGGGGCATTTGTAAGCCTAGCCATAGTGATGTGGCTTTCGCCACCCCATGAAATGGTACAAAAATGCACAGAATAGATTTAGAATACTGTGCCTCTGTCTGGTAGTGACACTGTGAAGGTCCCCTTATATAATAGAATTAGTTTACTGTGCCCCTATCTAGTAGTGACACAGATGTGACCCCTGGGGTAAACGTACTGTCTCCCATCCACTCATCAAGATTTCTCTTGAAGAGAGTTAGTGAGGGGCTCTGCCTAACACGAACTGGGATTCTGTTCCAGAGCATGGGAAGCCTCTGGGTTATGAATCTATCCCTCCACCATGTCCTATTCACACTTGTGCCGAGGTTTAAGTCTTTAGCTCTCGTGGTTCTGATGGATTTGGATTTTTTGAGGTGGAGCATGTCCATCAGTTCCTGATTGGACATGGCCTTGTACGTGAGGCACAGATCACCTCTGAGCAGGTGGTATGCTACTGAATAGAGCTGGAGTTTCTTTAGTCTGGCAGAATAAGACATATGTTGGGAGACCCTTGATCCTCTTGGTGAGGTACTTTTGTGGTCTCTCCAGCTGTTGCAAATGCCGGGTGAGGTACATACCAAATGTGGTATTGTACTCAATCATGGGTCTGATGAGGGAGGAGTATAGGGGTACAATGACATCCTTGGATCTGGATGTGAATCCCTTCATGATAAGGTGTGCAAGGTAGAATGTCTTTCTAACCACTTTGGCAACGTTGGTGTCAAATGAGAGGTCGCTGTCGACTTGGGTCCCTAGGTCTCTGATTACTTTTTCCGTACTCAGTGGGTTGCTGTCTATGTGATCATTTGTGGGTACTTTGTTTTTCCCAAAGGGGATGACTATACATTTTTTGGCATTTAGTTTAAGGCCATGACTCCGGCACCAGTTGTCCGTTTCTGTGAGGCCTTTTTGTAGGATGTATGTGTCCGCTGGTGTATCGACTATGTACTAGTTTGCAGTCATCTGCGAACTTTGTCAGCCACAACCCTCCCATGTTTGCTTTAACATCTGAGAAATAAATGACGAACAAGAGGGTCCCAGGACAGATCCCTGTGGGACACCACTTGTGACTGGCTTTGAGTCTGACATTGCTCCAGCGATTTTAACTTTATGGGTTCTGTCCTTTAGCCAGTTTGCAACCCATCTAGTGACATAAGTGTTTACATTTAAGCTGTTGAGCTTATCTATGATGCCTGAGTGGGGTATTGTGTCAAAGGCCTTAGCCAAGTCCAGGTAGGCTGTATGGACTGCTTTGCCCTCATCAATGGCTCTAGTGACTGTTTCGAAAAAGTCAACCAGGTTCAAAAGGCAGGATCTGCTCTTTACAAAGCCGAACTGGGTGGGATCAAGTGTCTGTAGGTCCCCAATGTCTCTGTTTATGAGTTCCATAATGATTCTTTCCATAGCTTTGCAGACCAGGCTGGTTAAGCTTATGGGGCAGTAGTTCACAGGGTCTGTAGAGGTACCCCCTTTGTGGAGTGGGACCACTGTTGCTGTACGCCAGTGTTCAGGTACATATCCTGTAGTAAGGCTAAGGTTAAATAGCATTTTTATGTGCGGGTTTAGCTCCTCTTGGAGTTCACATAGCACGCAACCCGGGATACCGTCAGGTCCCATTGATGCTGTGTTTTTAGCTTTGCTGAGGGTGGTTCTCACCTGGACATCTGAGATGACAGGGAGATTACATTCAGCTGGGATAAGTATTTCTTCTTTTGGGGTTGAGGGAGGGGAGAAATTTGCACTGAACCTGTCAGCCAGAATTTTGGCAATATCTGTGGGTTCAGTGTATTTTTTGTTGTTGTGATCTAACTCTGAGCATATCTGAGGGTTTCCGCCCAGGTTTCTAACATAGCTGAAGAAGGCTTTGTGGTTATCTTTAGTGTCCTTAGTGATTTTTCTCTCAAAGTTGGCCTTGGATGTTTTTATGAGAGAACGTAGTTTTCTGCTAGTGTTGATCAGAGATGTCTTCCCATTATGGGATTTTGCTCTGTTGTGCAGTAGCTTCCTTCTTTTGTTATACAATTTGTTAATGGCTGAGGTCCACCAGACAGGACGCTTGCATTTGGTGGAGAGGGACTTGGATTTATTTGGGATTGCATGATCCATGCATTCTTGGAGATGTCCATAGAAAGCATTTGTGAAGGATTCAGCAGTGTGGGATGTGGTATCCACTGGCCCAGTGGCCTTAAAGGATACCATCTCAGTCTTAAGAAGAGTGAAGTCTGCTTTTGAGAAGTTTTTCACTGTGGTCTTTTGTGCTGGGAGTGGAGGTGGGATATGTATATCCAGGGTGATTAGTTTGTGGTCAGATCTCACTAGTGAGGGGTATACCTCCGGTGTGGAGCATTTTATCCCAATGTTTGTGATGATCAGGTCTAGTATATTATCTCCCCTAGTGGGAGAGGTGACTAGTTGTTCCAGTGCATTTGAATTTATGAATTCCAGGAACCTTTGGGCTAGGGTGTTAGGGCTAGAATAATGTACCCAATCTATGTTAGGGTAGTTGAAGTCTCCCAGTATGATGGTATTTTGTGATACATTCATATCCTCCAATGTCTTCAGGAAGGCTGAGTGGGGTTCCCGAGATTGGGAGGGTGGTCTGTAACATGCTACCAGTTGTATAGCAGTTTTGCCTATGGTTAGTTGCACCTGTATGATCTCCGATGCTTCATGTGTTGCTACTAACCTGGAGGTGTGGGTGTCCTTGATGAATATGGACACTCCCCCTCCCTTTGTGGTTATATTGGAATTCAAATATTTATCAATGAAAACACTTCTCTGGTTGATGTTATTCTGGCAGAAGGATTTCAGAGTTAAACTATTTAATATGGAAGCCACCTTATCTGGTATTCCACAAAGATTTGGTGCAACTCAAGATTCATCTGTCTTTCTGTTAAAATTGTTTCAGCAATAGCTCTTAAATGGATCATTCAACCATCAGTCTTTTGTGTACACTAATAGAATGATTGAAATGCTGTTTGCATTTGCTAGATCTACACAGACAGCTAAGATATTATAAAAGGGGAAAACACTCAAAGGATGGCTCAACGTCTTGCTTTAGTAAAGAAAGAAAAGGAAGGCCTACTACTCAGTAAGTAAATTCTGGTTAAATGGTTGACCAACTGTATTACCTTCTTGCTATAATATGCAAAAGGAATGATAGGAGCTCACTCTTCTAGGGCAACATTTATTTATGAAATGTTTCTGCACAAAATATTATAGAAATAATCACATGATCTACTTGGCACACCTTCATGGACACACTACAAATTAAAAGCACAGTTCATGGTTGGGACAGGTTTTTCCACGGTTATGCCACAGAGTATCCTATAACTGCCCATTGAGTATTATAAGACTGCTTGGGAAGCTACCCAAATGGTATGATTTACTGTTTGACTGACACTTGACTTAACATAAAAGTAAAGCTATCCTCCCTCCATCCTTCAAGAAGGGTGTATATAAGTTTATTATACTATTACATAGTTGCTTTTTCATTGCTGTAGAATAATACTGTATTCTTGTTGTTGTTGTTGCAAGCAAATGACTTACTGTACTCACAAATCCTTATGAGGACAGGAAGGTGCTCAAAGACCTGAGGAAATCTGCTAATAATGCTGATGATATATGACTGCCTTCTACACCACCAAAAATGTCATGAAATGCTGGCTTTAGTAGGGATAAAATCACTGCTGATGAAAATTCTGACTTGGAAAGAAGACATATAAAGTGAGTAACCACAGTTGCTATGATTTAGTGTTACAGTGAGATCTTTTTTAATATCTATTGTTATGGTAAGTATATTTAAGCATAAGCTTCCTGCCACATAGTGACTGAAAGAATCACATTGGTACAAGTGGCAGAAAGGAGTTTTTTCATAAGGTAGCTGGAAGCCGTGGTGGTACAGTGGTAGCGTTTTTGCCTCACAGCAAGAGGTTCTCCTGTTCGATTCTCGGCTGGAGTGCCTTCTGTGTGGAGTCTGCATGTCCTCCCCGTGGTCGAGTGGCCTCCAAAAGACATGCGTGAATTGGTGTGCCTTTGCTGAAGGTTGGGCGTTGGGCTGGCAACTCGCCACCATAAAAATCGACTGCCAATCATTAGCGGACCGGAGTTCTGCTGTGGTGACCCCTAATCAGGAAAAGCCGAAAAGACAAACAGCTGGACTTACTTTCTATGGCAGAGCAAGGAGCTTGGCATTCTGGGAGGTTCTCATTGTACAGATACTGCTCCTCTGCATTGAGAAGAGACACTTTGCACACAATAGAGACTGCAGAAGACAAACCCAGGAGTGCTGTAGACATTTAGGAGAGTGAAGCTGAATCTGAATGGCTACTGGTCAAAGTACCAAAGCTGTGGCTTGTATGAGTTAAGAGCCCTACATGTCTTCTTGCAAGTTCTTTATGAAAAACAAGTTTTACTTTTATATGGCATGTTGGTTGTGCCAGTATAGACTGAATCACTGAGTGGACCTGCTTCTGTATTTGCAGTTTCATGTTAGAAATATATTTTTTCTTGATTAATAGGGTCTGTAATTGTATAATACTGAATTGCGACCATGGTGTCAAGCTAATTATTAACCATAGTGCAGAAAGTAATTATTTACAGTACCTGAAAAAAAATCATCAACATTTGGGTTTGAAACACTTGTTAAAAATAACAGTATTATGAAAGTTTATGAAAATGATAAAGCTATACCTTTATAGTAACATAAATTAAAACATACACAATAATTATGCTTTCCTTTCATTTTTCAATGCCTTTGACTGCTTACAGTATAGAAACTGTTACTTTGTGATTGTATGGGACTTACAGCCACTGTCCTTTGTAAAAAAAGTCAGAAAAAAAAATAAAAATAATAATAAAACCATAATCTCAGCCACAGATCAGTAGCAGTGGTCAGGCAGCTGCCCCCCCCCCCCCATTGTCTGTGAGTGGAGAGTTAATGCTGGCAGTTGGTGATAATCTTATTCTCAAGTCTCATAGTGAGTAAAGACAAAGTACTAAAGCACTTGAACATAAAATGGAAAGTATGTGGTTACTCCAAAGGAGGGAAATAAGGACTATGACAACGTTATCACTACACTGAATGCTTTTGTTACTTAGGCTTCTTCAGAATAAGAGCTAAAACAAATAAAACAATTTAAATAACCTATAATTTAAATCACATTTTTTTAGCTAATTCTTATACAAGTAATAAATAAATTAATATTCTGAAAACAATAGTATACTTACGGTGTTCCTAATTTAAGTCCAATAAAATTCAAATTGCCATAAAAATCTTACAAAATATATAGTACATGTGCTGTAAAAAGTAGAATTGATAAAACATATTATAATAGGGCTGGGGTCTATATTAGAACATTGACTTTTTAAAACGTCGAATGTTCTAATATCGACCTCTATTCAGCGAACGCTGACAATATCGAACATGCAGAACAGCTAATTTTTTCCAAGGGAAACAATTTGCTGTTCCGACACACATACATACAACACAAACACACCAAACAAACCGCAATCCACACACATACACCTAAAATCCTACTTCTAACCCTACACTAAACTGTACACACACCACTAGCTATCCACTTACCTTAACCCAAACCCTAACCCTAAGGTCCATCACTATCGCACACTCATCTCACCCGCGCCCCAACCCTAACTTACCTACCTCACCCTAACCCTCACGTCCACACAATCGCACACTTACCTGACCCGTGCCCTAACCCTAACTCACCTACCCGTGCCCTAACCCTCACGTCCACACAATCGCACACTTACCTGATCCCGACCCGTAACTTTCCACCACAGTGCTGAACATAGCGAAGCCACAGGAACGACCAACCAAATTACTTCCCTAGGAAGAAATTCGGTGTTCCGCAGCTTCACCAATTTCAGCATTCACTGAACAGGGGTCGATATTAGAACTATCGAAATTGTGAAACTTCGATGTTTTAATATAGACCCATAGGGCTGCACTGTCAGATAGAAAAAAGACACAAAGATTAGGGAGTATGTCAAGGCAGGCATTTGTTTAATAACCCTAAAATGTAATTATATCTAATATTAAGGTGATCATTATGTCCAGGATCAGCCCTTAGGCATATCTGCTAGCAAAGTTCTCTCACCTCCAGGTGATTGTAATAATTATAATCCCTTACATCCAGGTACAGGCAATCAATGATAAGAAAAATATAAAAAAAAACAATTACAGCTAGCACTGTCATGGTGCAAAGCACCATTTTTAAATTTACACAATTTTAACAGTGTAAAAATGCAGTGTGAAGCACTGAATCAGTGAAACATCTGTGTAAGAATGCATCTTGAAGTACTGGATCAGTGAATCATCCGTATAAGAATGCATTTTGAAGCACTGGATGAGTGAGACATCTGTATAAGAATTTATTTTGAAGCACTGGATCAGTGAGACATCTATGTAAGAATGCAGTTTGAAGTATTGGATCAGAATATACCACTCCTTGCTCCCATTGCTTAAGCACTAGGTTGGCAAAGGTAGAGGCCATTATGACTCCCATTATCATATACTTTACTTGTTAAAATACTTTTCTCTTAAAGGAAGAAATTGTTAACCAAAACAATGTCAAGTAACAAACATACTATTAATGCCTTTGTTACTTGTATTAATGTTCTGGTTCAGGTGATGTCTAGCCATTTGAATTATTTCCTTCTGACAGATGCCCATATACATTGAAGTTATGTTCATGATCAGCATTAATAAACTGCAACCATCACACTTATAGACAGCTAATATTTAAAAAAAATCCCATAAATTGTGAAAGGAGAGAATTTAGAAATGAAATTGAGGTTGGACTCAAGAAACAAAGTGAAGGTCTCTGTTTTAGATCCATCTTTGGTTCATAGGTTCATAGGTTCATAGGTAGATACTAGGCTATCTGCCCTAGGGCATTTATAAGCCTAGCCAGAGTGTATTTGGCTTCCGCCTCCCTATTAGATTAGCCTACTGTGCCTCTGTAAAGTAGGTCACAGACGGTACCCTTTTAAGATTAGTTAACTGTGCCTCTGTCTAGCAGGGAAACAGGAGAGATCCCAGGGGTGAATTTGCGATTTCCCATCCACGCGTCCAAATTTCGCTTGAAGAGGGTCAGCGAGGAGCTATGTCTAACATGAAATGGGATTCTATTCCAGAGTGAGGGGAGCCTCTGGGAAATTAATCTGTCCCTCCAGCATGTCCTATTTATTTTTGTGCTGAGGTTTAGGTCCCTGAAGCGTGTAGCTCTAAGGGACATGGATTTTTTTGAGGTGGAGCATGTCCATTAATTCTGGGTTTGACATGGCTTTGTACGTCAGGCATAGATCGCCTCTGAGTAGGCGGTAAGCAACTGAGTAGAGCTGGAGTTTCTTTAGTTGAGCTGCATAGGACATCTGTTTGTAGCCCATGATCCTCTTGGTGAGGTACTTTTGGGGTCTCTCCAGTTGCTGCAGGTGTCGGGTAAGGTACATCCCAAAAGGGGCATTATATTCAATTATGGGCCTGATGAGTGACGAGTAGAGGGGCACAATGACCTCTCTTGATCTAGATGCGAACCCTTTCGTGATAAGGTGGGCTATATAGAAGGTCTTTCTAACCACTTTGGCAGCGTGATTATCAAAGGAGAGATTACTATCTACATTGGTCCCCAAATCTCTAATTACTTCTTCCGTACTTAATGGATTACCACCTATGTGGTAATTTGTGGGCACCTTGTTTTTCCCAAAGGGGATGACTATGCACTTTTTAGCATTTAGCTTGAGGCCGTGGCTCTGGCACCAAGCATCCGTCTCTGTGAGTCCCTTTTGGAGGATGCTTGTGTCAGCTGGAGATTTGATTATGGCCCCCAGTTTGCAGTCATCTGCGAACTTTGTCAGCCATAACCCCCCCATGTTAGCCTGAACCTCAGAGATGTATATACCGAACAAGAGAGGTCCCAGAACTGAGCCCTGTGGGACGCCACTTGTAACTGGTTTGGATTCGGACATGGCACCTGCGATTCTGACCATGTGGGTTCTATCTCTGAGCCAGTTTGCAACCCATCTTGTGATATAGGGGTTGATATTTAAGCTGGTAAGCTTATTTATGATGCCCGAGTGGGGTATTGTATCAAAGGCTTTTGTGAGGTCCAGGTAGGCTGTGTGGACTACCTTGCCCTCATCTATGGCTTTGGTAACTGTTTCAAAGAAATCAACTAGGTTTAAGAGGCAAGATCTGCCCTTAACAAAGCCGAATTGGGTAGGGTCCAGTGTCTGGAGGCTCCCAATGTCTTTGTTTATTAGTTCCATGATAATACACTCCAATAGCTTTACAGACCAGACTAGTCAGGCTTATGGGGCGATAGTTTCCGGGGTCCCTTGTGGCACCACCTTTGTGGAGTGGGACCACTGTAGCTGTACGCCATTCTTTGGGTACATATCCTGTAGTAAGGCTAAGCTTGAACAGTGACTTAATGTGAGGGTTCAGTTCTTCTTGGAGCTCGTGTAAGACACAGCCTGGGACACCGTCCAGTCCCATAGATGCTGTGTTTTTTGCTTTGGAGAGGGCAGCTTTCACCTGTGCATCTGTGACGTCAGGGAGGTTACATTCAGTTGGGATAGGCATTTGCTCCTTTGGTGGGGAAGTGGGGGAGAAGATTGCGCTGAATCTGTCTGCCAGGATGTTGGCTATGTCAGTAGGTTCGGTATATTTTGTATCGTTATGCAACAATTCAGAGCATATCTGGGAGTTTCCGCCCATGTTCCTGACATAACTAAAGAAGGCCTTGTGATTATCTTTAGTGTCTAGGGCAATTTTTCTTTCAAAACTGGCCTTTGATGATTTTATGAGGGATCAAAGTTTTTTGCTAATACTGATCAGAGATGCCTTCCCTTTTTGGGATTTTGCTCTGTCATGTAGTAGCTTCCTCCTTCTGTTGTATAGCTTATTTATGGCCGGGGTCCACCAGACTGGTCTTCTGTTTTTGGAGGAGTGAGTCTTGGTTTTATTTGGGATAGCACAATCCATGCATTCCTGCAGGTGCTCATAGAATGCATTTGTAATGGATTCTGCGGATTGGGCTGTATTATCCTCTGGCCCAGGGGCTTTGAAGGATTCCACCTTAGTCTTGAGAAGTGCAAAGTTGGCTTTTGAGAAATTCTTTACAGTGATTTCCTCGGCTGGGGGTGGGGACGGGATATGGATGTCCAAGGAAATTTGTTTATGGTTTGATCTTACCAATGAGGGGTTTACCTCTGGTGTGGAACATAGAGTCCCCATGTTGGTGATGACCAGGTCCAATATGTTGTTCCCTCTTGTGGGAGTGGTGACCAGTTGTTCCATTCCATTAGAGTTTATAAATTCAAGGAACCGTTGGGTGAGGGTGTTTGGACTTGAGTAGTTTTCCCAGTCAGTGTTTGGGTAGTTGAAGTCACCCAATAACATAGTGTTTGGAGAGACCTTCATATTCTCCAGTGTTCTCAGGAATGCCAAGTGGGGTTCCTGTAATAGGGAGGGTGTTCTGTAACAGGCTACAAACTGAAAGGCAGTTTTGCCCACTGTTAGTTGCACATGGATGGTTTCCAATGCTTCGTGCAGTGCCACTAACCTGGAGGTGTAGGTATCTTTGATGAATATAGATACTCCCCCTCCTTTTGTGCTTCGGTCCGAGTTTTGGGGCCGAAACGCATGGTATGAGTTATAACCTGGTAGTGCTGGGGTGCTCTCAGGAGCCTTGAACTAGGTTTCTGTTACTGCACAGACATCGATTTTCTCCATACTGAGGAGAGTTTTGAGTGCGTGCATATTGAGGTTTAGACTTCTGGCATTGAGTAGCGTTACCTTTAGTTTTTTTATATTTGGGTTGTCTATGGAGGTGGGTTTGTCCTTTGAGCCTTGCCTAAAAAAGGCACTATGGGGGTGGCAAGAGCCTTGGCCAGTGTATGAAAGCCTAAGGGTGACAGGTGCAAGCCGTCCCTAGCGAAGCAACGTGGCTTGTCGAGCATGTCATCCCAGGCTGACAGACACTGGATCCCCTTTGAATGACACCAATACTTTAGCCAATTGTTGAAACTGATCATTTTGTCTTTATACTGTGGCATCATTCTTGGTGAGGGCAAGATGCTACTCAAGTTCAGGGTCATACCAGTCTGGGCTACATGGTCAGAGAGCTCCTCTATGTCTCTTTTCATGTAGTCCAGGGAGGTACATCTCAGGTCATTCACACCAGCATGGACAATGACGGAGTCATACTTGTACTTGCTTTGGAGTGACCTGAGTGCTTGTGTTATGTGGCGGATCCTGGCACCCGACAGGCAGCTTACAGTGACCTTCTCCTTGTTCAGTCTGGTGAGCGGGACGTCAGTGTGCTGGACAATAGAGTCCCCTATAACAAGTGTATTTGGTGTGTTGTTTGGCCTTAAGGGCTGTGACTGTGAGGCACACTGATTTTGTGAAATATGTGATTTGTGGGTCTGGTTACTATTGGGTAAAATGACGGTTGAATGGTATTTTTATGACTCTTAGGAAGCCAAAAATGGTATCTATCCAACTACGTTGAACATGGAAAAAATCAGATAAAGTAAGGTTTGGACATGTAAAAAATCACAAAGAGTTGGTTCAATATATCCTTGAATGAATACATTGACAATGCATCATTCATGCCCTTATAAGCTGCCTTAACATTACTCCAGATAATTTTTTATGATTTGTATCATCAAACAGAAGTTCAGACAGAAACTTTTAATGCCTTCCTTTATTCATAATTATCACTCCTTTGTCTACTTTCAGAGAGCATAAATGAGCCATTTGTTTCAATTTTCTCAAAACAATTCTGTGCTTACTTATTAGTTAATAGCTCTCATATTGCGAAATCTGCTGCTGCTGTCAGGCAATCAGGACAGCTGCTTATTTTTTCTTGTGATGAGTGAGAAGTATTTAAGGTAGAAACTAAAAGGGGATTAAGTAAACTTTTTTTTTAAACATACTTGTATTTAGCATCTGTATTGTTGAAATATTTTGCAATGCAAACTGGAGGATACTGTTTGCCATAAACAATTTCAGTTTACAGATAGTTTTAAACATACCGACTGTTGCTAAAGGAACAAATAACAGACATTTAGTAAAAAATCCATTTGACTTGAAATAAACTTTTGTGAACTTAAACTGTAAATTACTTCATCTTCATACCCATTCCATGAACTTCTACCTCTGCTGGCTTGATAGGCCTTCTTTTGTCAATTCTCTGGTGGAAACTCGTTGTTGTAGTTGTTGGATTGGAGAGAAACAGTGATCAGACCAGATAGATGTCAGTTTTTTGTCCGACAGCCAATCATGAAGATTACTTGAGGTCAACAGGTAGTACAGGTAGTACTTTCTCCTTCCCTCCTCCTTGAATCCCTTCACTATTGATTGTGACGTTTGAAATGCCCACATGATTGATTAAGCTTTTATGCTTGGACGCTGATAGTACCATTTCATTGATAATTTCTCTCTTAATAACTTTTTACATTTACATTTGCTACATTTATTTTTCATGCCTTTCTTCCCACTGATATGTTGGATATTATTTGCCAGCATCAGCATGAAATGATAGATATTTGTAATTTTACTGCCCAAGTCTTTGGAATCATACATTAAATCTGTTATTTTGATATTGTAATGTATGACTAGACTTGCAAGTAACTGCTAACCCATTTTACTATAAAAATACACCATTTCCAAATACAAAAGGCCATTTTTAATCCAAACAATAGGGGAAGCACATATTATCTGTCCCTTATGTACATATTTTTTAGTCTAATGCAGTGTTCACAAAAGAACTGCATTGTATTTAAAATGTATTTTCTTATTCTTTTATTCATAAAGGCAAATTAGCACCAGTCTTATCTGGTGTTGCATTACTTGCCATATTTGCAGAAGAAGAGAAAATAGTTCATTGTTTCAAAAACTTTTACTAAACATTTAGCCAAAGGAAACCTTCAAGAAGCTCTTCCAAGGAATGATGGGATAGCTTGAGAAGGAACTTGATATTTTATCACATGAAATCAGTTGTTCTACAATAGTAGACCCACTAACTGATAAATCATCATGTTCATCATATCTAAACAATACTTGTGAATCCAGAAAATTCTGAGCCAAATTTTGTCCAAAGGATGTCATTTCAGATTGTTCTAATTTCATGAAGACTTGGACAAGATTATGTAATCTGTGCTGATAATGCCTAAGTGCAGCCTTAGCACAATTCATATAGGCCAGTTGCACTTAAGCATGAGAGTCTAGCATGAACGTATGTAAATGAGAGTAATGAAATTTAAATAAGAAATACAGTAGATTTGTTTATGCTAATAGGCCCTCTTCCTGCTCGTTTGTAATTGAAAGTCATTTTGACACATTTCCCTGTTGTCAACAGAGGAGTTCTAAGAGGAGTAATCCCAGCTTTTCTAGCTACTCTGCATTTGGCAAAGATGCTTGCTGTTGCTGACAGCCTAGCTATTTCTTGGTTTGAGGTGTTTGTCTTAGTTGAGTTAAAACTGCTTGTGCCCAGAGGTACTGATTGGCCAAGAAGGTAAAGGAAGGAAACTTTGATAATCAAGAAATTCATGCTAGATATAGACTGGACAGGAAAACATTAAGGGTTTTAGATAGGATGTATGGCTCATGGATGGAAACTGGGGGAATGCATGACCTTCTTATACCTGTGGATACCTGTGGATACTAAAGTATTTATAGCTCTTACTATATTTGCCCCAGGGACCTTCCAGAGACAGACTGAGGACATGTTGGGAATATCTGAGGCTTCTGCCTTGAGGATACTTTATCAGTTCCTCAAAATACTCTTGGCACGTGTGGATCAATAGATATATTTCCCAGTGTTAACTCAGGAGCAAGCCAGAACCATGCAGGCATTCTAAATGATGGCACATTTCCCTGAGGTGCTTGGTGTGATCGATTGTACCCATGTTGCTATTAGGGCCCCATCAGGTCCACGGAATGAGCAGTATCAAAATAGGAAGGGCTACCACTTCATCAACTTCCAGGTATTGTGTAATGCATGGGGGTGCATCACCAACATGTTAGCCAAGCATCCTGGCAGTGCTCATAAATTTGATATATGGCACACATGCTCAGTCTACCACTTCTTCCTGCAGAGTAGGATGCCCCGTGGTCACCTTGTTGGTAAGAGGAAATTTTAATTTTAATTATGTAATTAGTTATTACTTGGAAAACATATTACTTATTACTAAATTACCCTTCTCTTGCTGTGTATTTCCCCCTTTTCTTTTCTTGCATTCAACAAATAGGTTCATAGGTTCATAGGTTCATACTAGGCTATCTGCCCTAGGGCATTTATAAGCCTAGCCAGAATGTGTTTGGCTTTCGCCACCCATTTTAAATTTATTTTTCTATGCCCTTTTTCGAGGTTAGTATACTGTGCCTCTGTCTAACAGTGACACAGAAGAGATACCCGGGGTAAACCTACGATCTCCCATCCACTCATCAAGATTCCTCTTGAAGAGAGTCAATGAGGGACTCTGCCTAACCTGGACTGGGATTTTATTCCAGAGTGAAGGGAGCCTCTGGGTTATGAATCTGTCCCTCCAGCATGTCCTATTTATTTCAGTGCTGAGGTTCAAGTCTCGAGCGTAGCTTGATGGGATTTGGATTTTCTGAGGTGCAGCATGTACATTAATTCGGGTTGGACATGGCTTTATCGTCAGGCACAGATCGCCTCTGAACAGGCGGTATGCCACTGAGTAGAGCTGGAGTTTCTTTAACCGGGCAGCATATGGCATTTGTTTGAGCCCTTTGATCCTCTTGGTGAGGTACTTTTGGGGTCTTTCCAGTTGCTGCAGGTGTCTGGTAAGGTACATCCCAAAGGGGCATTGTACTCAATTATGGGCCTGATGAGGGATGAGTAAAGAGGCACGATGGCGTCCCTGATCTAGATGTGAATCCCTTCATGATTAGGTGGGCTATATAAAATGTTTTCTAACCACTTTGGCCACATGGTTGTCAAATGAGAGATTGCTATCAACTTGGGTCCCCAGGTCCCTAATTACTTCTTCTGTACTTAATGGATTACCACCTATGTGGTAATTTGTGGGCACTTTGTTTTTGCCAAAGGGATGACTATACACTTTTGGCATTTAGCTTGAGGCCATGGCTCTGGCACCAGTTGTCTGTTTCTATGAGGCCCTTTTGGAGGATGCTTGTGTCGGCTGGAGAGTCGATTATGGCGCCCAGTTTGCAGTCATCTGCGAACTTGGTCAGCCACAGTCCTTCCGTGTTGGCCTGTACCTCCGAGAAATATATACCGAACAAGAGAGGTCCCAGGACTGAGCCTTGTGGGACACCACTTGTAACTGGTTTGGAGTCTGACATGGCTCCAGCAATTCTAACCATGTGGATTCTGTCCTTGATCCAATTTGCAATCCATCTAGTGACATAGGGGTTTATATTTAAGCTGGTGAGCTTATCTATAATGCCCGAGTGGGGTATTGTATCGAAGGCTTTTGCAAGGTCCAGGTAGGCTGTGTGGACCACCTTCCCCTCGTCAATGGCCTTGGTGACTGTTTCAAAGAAATCAACCAGGTTTAAGAGGCAGGATCTGCCCTTAACAAAGCCGAACTGGGTAGGATCCAGTGTTTGTAGGTCCCCAATATCTTTATTTATGAGGTCCATGATGATCCTTTCCATAGCTTTGCAGACCAAGCTAGTCAGGCTTATGGGGCGATAGTTTCCAGGATCCGTTGAGGCACCACCTTTATGGAGAGGGACCACTGTTGCTGTACGCCACTCTTTGGGCACATATCCTGTAGTAAGGCTGAGATTGAACAGTAGTTTTATGTTTGGGTTTAGCTCTTCTTGGAGTTCATGTAGGGCAGCCTGGGACACCGTCTGGTCCCATTGATGTGGTGTTTTTTCTTTGGAGAGGTCGGCTCTTACCTGAGCATCTGAGATGTCAGGAGGGCAGCACTCTGCTGGGATAGATATTTGCCCTTTTGGTGGGGAGGGGGGGTTGCGCTGAACCTGTCAGCTAGGATGTTGGCAATGTCTGTGGGTTCGGTGTATTTTTTGTCATTTTGGACTAATTCTGAGCATATCTGGGAATTACCACCCAGGTTCCTAACATAACTAAAGAAAGCCTTGTGATTATCCTTAGTGTCCTGTGCAATTTTTCTCTCGAAGCTGGCCTTAGACAATTTTATGTGTGCCCGTAGTTTTTTGCTAATACTGATCAGTGATGCCTTCTCTTTTTGGGATTTTGCTCTATCATTTAGTAGCTTCCTCCTTCTATTGTATAGTTTGTTTATGGCTGGGGTCCACCAGACAGGACGTCTGCCTTTGGAGGATTGGGTCTTGGTTTTAATTGGGATCGCATGATCCATGCATTCCTGAAGGTGTTCATAGAATGCGTTTATAAAGGATTCTGCGGTCTGGGCCGTATTTTCCACAGGCCCGGGGGCTTTGAAGGATTCCACCTCAGTTTTGAGGAGTGTGAAATTTGCTTTAGAGAAGTTTTTCATTGTGGTTTTCTGGGAAGGGGGTGGGATCGGGATGTGAATATCCAGTGAGATTAGTTTATGGTCTGATCTTACCAGTGAGGGATACACTTCTGGTCTGGAGCATAGAGTCCCCATGTTGGTGATGATCAGGTCCAGTATGTTTTCCTCTCTTGTGGGAGTGGTAACAAGTTGTTCCATAGCATTTGAGTTTATAAATTCTAGGAACCTTTGGGCTAGGGTGTTGGAGCTAGAGTAATGCTCCCAGTCTATGTTTGGGTAGTTGAAGTTGCCCAATATAATGGTGTTTGGAGAGTCCTTCATATTTTCTAGTGTTCTCAGGAAGGCCAAGTGGGGTTCCTGGGTTTGGGAGGGTGGTCTGTAGCAGGCTATAAACTGGAAGGCAGTTTTACCCACTGTTAGTTGCACATGGATAGTCTCTGATGCTTTGTGCTTTGCCACCAACCTGGAGGTGTGGGTATCTTTGATGAATATCAATACTCCCCCTCCTTTTGTGGTTCTGTCCAAGTTTTGGGGCCAAAAAGCATGGTATGAGGTATAACCTGGTAGTGCTGGGGTGCTCTCGGGAGCCCTGAACCAGGTTTCTGTTACTGCACAGATATCGATGTTCTCCATGCTAAGGAGAGTTTCGAGTGCGTGCATCTTGAGGTTTAGACTTCTGGCGTTGAGTAGCATTACTTAGTTTCTTATCCATTGTGATACCTATGGAGGTGGGTTTGTCTTTTGAGCCTTGCCTAAAAAAGGCACTATGGGGGTAGCAAGAGCCTTTGCCAATATCCAAAAGCCCAGGGGTGACAGGTGCAAGCCGTCCCTAGCGAAGCATTGTGGCTTGTCGAGCATATCATCCCAAGCTGACAGGCATTGGATCCCCTTTGAATGACACCAGTACTTAAGCCAATTGTTGAAATTGATCATCTTGTCTTCATACTGTGGCATCATTCTTGGTGAGGGTAAGATGCTACTCAAGGTCAGGGTCATACCGGCCTGGGCTACATGCTCAGAGAGCTCCTTTATGTCTCTTTTCATGTAGTCCAGGGAGGTACGTCTCAGGTCATTCACACCAGCATGGACAATAACTGAGTCATATTTGTACTTGCCTTGGAGTGACCTGAGTGCTTGTGTTATGTGGCGGATCCTAGCGCCCGACAGGCTGCTCACCGTGACCTTCTCCTTGTTCAGCCTGGTGAGCGGGACGTCAGTGTGCCTGACGATAGAGTCACCTATTACAAGTGTATCAGGTGTGTTGTTTAAATTATGTTGATTATCCACTCGAGCCTTGGCTAATGATCCCTGGTCAGAACCCTACAGGAGATGCTGAAGAAAAGTATAACACTGTCCTGTCCCAGAAATGGATTTTCATTAAGAGAGTGTTTGGACTGCTGAAAGCCCACTTGCATTGCCTGGATGAGTCTGGAAGTGCTCTTCAGTATGACCCTGCTACTGCATGCAAAATGTTTACTGGGTGTTCCATTCTGCACAACATGATCATGTGCTGATCTGGTGCTGAACTGTCTCATGCTTTCATTGCAGCTTCAGTGAAGGTCCTATCATGACTGAAAATATTGTTGCTGATTAGTTGACAGTAGTAGCAAGGGATATAAAGTGGCAGGCTGGTATGTGGTATTCAGCTGTGCAGGTAAATAGGTCGCATCTTGTCCACAGCTAGTGTTTCCTTCATTATAAAATAAAAAAACACACATAAGAGTATAATTGATGCATGCAGTGCTATGTGTGGGCTATGCTGTGTGGTCCATTGCCTATTGTCACTGTTGATAAGACAGTCTCCTTTATCTTTAAATATTTTTTTCTACAGTATAGGTACTCATATAGTTTATATATATATATATATATATATATATATATATATATATATATATATATATATATATATATATATATATGGGTCTACTTTAGTTGACCGAGATGCCACTTCGCCGACACGCAGAAGACCGAGACCAAACGACCGAAAACACACAATATCGACAACTCACAAAACCGAACACCATAACACCGACACACAAAACGTAAACTACACATTACACACAACTACATATCCACTAACCTTAACCCAAACCCTAACCCTAAGGTCTGACACTACCACACACTTACCCTATCCGCACCCTAACCTTAACTCACTTAACCCACCCCTAAACCTAAAGTCCATCACTATCGCACACTGACCCTACCTGCACCCTAACCCTAACTCACTTAACCCACCCTAAAACATAAAGCCCGTCACTATCGCACACTCACCCTACCCGCACCCTAACCCTAACTCACTTAACCCGCCCTAAACTACACTCCGTCACTATCACACACTTACCTTACCCGAACCCTAAGTCCGACACTACCGCACACTCACCTTTCCCACACCCTAACCCTAAATCCCTCACTATTGCACACTTACCTGTCCACTCCCTAACCCTAAATCCCTCACTATCGCACACTTACCGAGTCACGCTCACACGTTCCCCATGTCGGTCTTTCGGCTGTCGGGATTTCACCTTGTCGATCACCATAGTTTTCGGTCGTTTGGTCTCGGTCTTCTGCGTGTCGGCGAACTGGTGTCTCGGTCAACTCAAGTAGACTCATATATAAATATATATATATATATATATATATATATATATATATATATATACACATCCATATATATATATATATATATGTTCATAGGTTCATAGGTTCATACTAGGCTATCTGCCCTAGGGAATTTACAAGCCTAGCTACAGTGTGCTTGGCTTTCACCATGCTTCTTAGATTAGTTGACTGTGCCTCTGTATAGTAGGTCACAGAAAATAGCCCATTTAAGGTTAGTTTACCATGCCTCTGTCTAGCAGTGACATAGAAGAGATCCCAGGGGTAAATTTATGATCTCCCATCCAAACGTCAAGTTTCTTTTTGAAGAGGGTCATTGAGGGTCTCTGTCTGACTTGGATTGGGATTTTGTTCCAGAGTGACGGGAGCTTCTGGGATATGAATCTGTCCCTCCAGCATGTTCTATTTATTTCTGTGCTGAGGTTAAGTCACTTGAGCATGTAGTTCTGATGGATTTGGATTTCTTGAGCTGGAGCATGTCCATTAATTCTGTGTTGGACATGGCTTTATACGTCAGGCACAGTTCGCCTCTGAGTAGGCGGTAAGCAACTTAGTAGAGCTGGAGTTTCTTTAGCCTAAATGAGTAGGGCATCTGTTTGAGTCCCTTGATCCTCTTAGTGAGGTACTTTTGGGGTCTTTCTAGTTGTAGCAGGTGTTGGATAAGGTACATCCCAAATAGGGCATTGTATTCAATTATGGGCCTGATGAGTGATGAATAGAGGGGCACAATGACCTCTCTTGATCTAGATGTTAACCCCTTCATGATAAAGTGGGCTATATAGAATGTCTTTCTAACCACTTTTAGCAATGTGATTGTCAAAGGAGAGATTGCAATCTACTTGGGTCCCTAAATCCCTAATTACTTCTTCCGTACTTAATGGATTACCACCTATGTGGTAATTTGTGGGCACTTTGTTTTTCCCAAAGGGGATGACTATGCACTTTTTGGCATTTAGCTTTAGGCCATGGCTCTGGCACCAGTTATCTGTCTCTGTGAGACCTTTTTGGAGGATGCTTGTGTCAGCCGGTGAGTTGATTATGGCCCCCAGTTTGCAGTCATCTGCAAACTTTGTCAGCCATAGTCCTCCTGTGTTAGACTGTACCTCAGAGAAGTATATACCAAACAAGAGAGGTCCCAGGACTGAGCCTTGTGGGATGCCACTTGTAACTGGTTTAGAGTCTGACATGGCACCTGCAGTTCTGACCATGTGGGTTCTATCCCTAAGCCAGTTTGCAACCCATCTTGTGACATAGGGGTTGATATTTAAGCTGGTGAGCTTATTTATGATGCCCGAGTGGGGTATTGTGTCAAAGGCTTTTGCAAGGTCAAGGTAGGCTGTGTGGACTACCTTCCCTTCGTCTATGGCCTTGGTGACTGTTTCAAAGAAATTGACCAGGTTCAAGAGGCAAGATCTGCCCTTAACAAAGCCGAATTGGGTAGGATCCAGTGTTTGGAGGTTCCCAATGTCTTTGTTTATGAGTTCCATGATGATACACTCCATAGCTTTGCAGACCAGGCTAGTTAGGCTTATAGGGCGACAGTTTCCGGGGTCCGTTGTAGCACCACCTTTATGGAGTGGGACCACTGTTGTTGTACGCCATTCTTTGGGTACATATCCTGTTGTAAGGCTGAGACTGAACAGTGATTTTAAGTGAGGGTTCAGTTCTTCTTGGAGCTCATGTAAAACACAGCCCGGGACACCGTCCGGTCCCATTGATGCTGTGTTTTTTGCTTTGGAGAGGGCAGCTCTCACCTGTGCATCTGTGATGTCAGGGAGGCTACACTCTGTTGGGATAGTCATTTGCTCATTTGGGGGGGAGAAGTTTGCACTGAACCTGTCTGCCAGGATATTGGCAATGTCTGTGGGTTCAGTGTATTTTTTGTCATTTTGCACTAACTCAGAGCATATCTGGGAGTTTCCACCCAGGTTTCTGACATAACTAAAGAAAGCCTTGTGATTATCTTTAGCGTCTTGTGCAATTTTTCTTTCGAAGCTAGCCTTAGATGATTTTATGAGGGATCATAGTTTCTTGTTAGTACTGATCAGAGTTGCCTTATCTTTCAGGGATTTTGCTCTATCATGCAGTAGCTTCCTCCTTCTGTTGTACAGCTTATTTATGGCTGGGGTCCACCAGACAGGTCTCCTGCCTTTGGAGGAGTCTGTCTTAGTTTTATTTGGGATAGCATGATCCACGCATTCCTGTAGGTATCCATAGAATGCATTTGTAAAGGATTCTGCAGTTTGGGACGTATTTTCCACTGGCCCTGGGGCTTTGAAGGATTCCACCTCGGTTTTGAAAAGTGGGAAGTTTGCTTCTGAGACGTTTTTTGACCGTGGTTTCCTTTGCTGGGGGAGGGGATGTGATATGGATGTCCATAGTGATTAATTTATGGTCAGATCTTACTAATGAGGGGTATACCTCTGGTATGGAACATAGAGTCCCCATGTTGGTGATGATCAGATCCAATATGTTTTCCCCTCTTGTGGGAGTGGTGACCAGTTGTTCCATAGCATTTGAGTTTATAAATTCTAGGAACCATTGGGCTAGGGTGTTGGGGCTTGAGTAGTGCTCCCAGTCTATGTTTGGGTAGTTAAAGTCACTCAATATAATGGTGTTTGGAGAGACCTTCATATTATCCAGTGTCTTCAGGAAAGCCAAGTGGGGTTCCTGAGGGTGGTCTGTAGCAGGCTACAATCTGGATGGCAGTTTTGCCCACTGTTAGTTGCACATGGATGGTCTCAGATGCTTTCTGCAGTGCCACTAGCCTGGAGGTATGGGTATCTTTGATGAATATGGATACTCCCCCTCCTCTTGTGGTTCGGTCCGAGTTTTGGGGCCAAAAAGCATGGTATGAGGTATAGCCTGGTAGTGCTGGGGTGCTCTTGGGAGCCTTGAACCAGGTTTCTGTTACTGCACAGATATTGATATTCTCCATACTGAGGAGAGCCTCGAGTGTGTGCATCTTGAGGTTTAGACTTCTGGCGTTGAGCAGCATTACCCTTAGTTTCTTTTTCCTTGTGTTGTCTAAGGAGGTGGGTTTGCCTTTTGAGCCTTGCCTAAAAAAGGCACTATGGGGGTGGCAAGAGCCTTGGCCAGTATTCGAAAACCTAAGGGTGACAGGTGCAAGCCATCCCTAGCGAAGCAACATGGCTTGTCAAGCATGTCATCCCAGGCTGACAGACACTGGATCCCCTTTGAGTGACACCAATACTTTAGCCAATTGTTGAAATTGATAATTTTGTCTTTATACTGTGGTATCATTCGTGGTGAGGGTAAGATGCTACTCAAGGTCAGGGTCATACCGGCCTGGCCCACATGATCAGAGAGCTCCTCTATGTCTCTTTTCATGTAATCCAGGGAGGTACGTCTCAGGTCATTCACACCAGCATGGACAATGATGGAGTCATATTTGTACCTGCTTTGGAGTGACCTGAGTGCTTGTGTTATGTGGCAGATCCTGGCATCCGACAGGCAGCTTACAGTGACCTTCTCCTTGTTCAGCCTGGTGAGAGGGACGTCAGTGTGTCTGACAATAGAGTCACCTATTAAAAGTGTATTAGGTGTGTTGTTTAGCCTTAAGGGCTGTGACTGTGTGGCACACTGACTTTGTGAACTATGTGATACGTGGGTATTGTTGAGGGGTAGCAGTTGCCTGGATGTCTGCTTTGGAGGTCTCTGTTGCTTGGGCAGATTTTTATTTAGAGCCCCCGAGTATGTTTTTGTGTGTTTATGTGTTTGGTTTGCTGTTGCGATAGGTCTATGTGAGACTGGATTTGTGGTGTGTGTGATTACCTTCTCCTCCAGACTGACCATGCCAGTACTATGTTGAGAGAGCTCAGCCTCCAGTTTGGCTATATAGTTGCATCTCTCACATATATTTGAGCTTGTTGGGAAGAGGAGAGGGTGGTCTGTGTACATAAGGCAGTTGTAACATTGCCTCAAGTTTCCCATATTCACCAGCTGGACTGGAGAGTAAACCTGAAACTGACTTTTGGACATGCCAGAATAGTATAAGGAATTACTTTTTGACTTGATCAAAAAGGACCAATAGGGAGCCAAGTACTTAAAGGGAGTATAAGAGGGTGTAGTGCTTTAATTTATTAGTGCTTACTTATAAGACACTTATCCTAGCTACTACTGGGTTTTAGAAGGAAAATAGAGTGCTTACTTTGAGATTTGGAACAGTTCTAAGGGAAAAAGTGAAGAGCAGACTTTGTGGAGCCGGGAATAGTTTAAACCTGATTAAGCGGCGCTACTCGATGCTGCTCTATGCGCAAAAACGCACAAAAGAGGGTTTTAAGAGAGGAGGATCAAGGAGTTTGGAATTGACCCAAAATGGCCAATAAAACTACCGTTTCTAGACAGTAACCACTCCCACAGGGGCAGGCAGGCTGTTCAGTGTTTACCACTGCCACTGATGAACACAGAGACTTCCCTTTAGCCCAAGCAAGCAATGGCCTCCAAGAAACTTACAAACAGTTCAGAACAGCAAATCTGTAACTGAACTTTTTTTTAAATTTCAGAAAGTGGGAAAAAAGCAAGATTTTTTTTTTGTTTTGTTTAAAGATAGCAGAGATACACACATAGCAACAAGTTAGAACAGTGCAATAAATGACCCCACACTTGTGTGCTAGGCCAGAGACAGGTAAAATGCAAGTTTTAAGAAAAAAAAAAGATTTTAAAATAAGTGCAACACAGGAAATGCAGTAAACAGGCTCTAGATGTGTTCTAAATACAGTTCCTAATACAGATATCAAGTTTAGCGAGCTGGAAAACGCCAAAAAGTAGGCGGCAATGCAGAAATCTTAACAAATAATCTGAAGAAAAATACCTAAAATCTCAAAAGTGGCTCCTTTCTTCTCTCAGCATTTTCTCCTCTTTGTGGGTGCTTCACCAACAGCCAACAAGTCTGAAAAGATGCCAAAACCATGAGGCAATTGGGTTTTAAGAGAGGGGGATCAAGAAGTTTGGAAATGACCCAAAATGGCCAATAAAACTACCATTTCTAGGCAGTAACCACTCCCACAGGGGCAGGCAGGCTGTTCAGTGTTTACCACTGCCACTGATGAACACAGAGACTTCCCTTTAGCCCAAGCAAGCAATGGCCTCCAAGAAACTTACAAACAGTTCAGAACAGCAAATCTGTAACTGAACTTTTTTTTAAATTTCAGAAAGTGGGAAAAAAGCAAGATTTTTTTTTTTGTTTAAAGATAGCAGAGATGCACAAGTAGCAACAAGTTAGAACAGTGCAATAAATGACCCCACACTTGAGTGCTAGGCCAGAGACAGGTAAAATGCAAGTTTTAAGAAAAAAAATGATTTTAAAATAAGTGCAACACAGGAAATGCAGTAAACAGGCTCTAAATGTGTTTATGTATATATGTTTGTCTATATATATTTACTGTTTATTCTTAGCATACAGTAAGAGATGTGCCTGACTTTTCACTGAGATCTGTGCAGTAATGGGACTGGCACTGTGTAACCAATATAAAAATGCACTGTATTGCAGCATGTGTTTTGTTTAGGAACTGCAGTTAAATATGCATTAACTGCTTCTGCTGGACTGGTCATTACTTCTGAATTACTATTATACCACCTGACTAAATCTATTGAAGAATTTCTGTGTATTTAAAGATGTACTGGTGCTGTATTCTCTCTGGTAATTTTCATGAGGTGCTACCTTGCACAGGGAAGGAAAATTTTGCTTATTTATTTCTACACTGTAATGTTCCTACACTTTTATTTATGATGTCAGAAATGATTCCAGGTCATTACTTAGGTAATGCACATCAGATTAATTCATTCTGTCACAGACAGTAACCCATGTATAACAGAAGCAATAACAATCATCATTTGTGTAGTGTGGAGGGTGAAGTGGCAACAGTGCTAGTGTTGATGGCAGGATTAGTGGTACTAATGTAATTGTTTTTTCCAGTGTGTTTTAAGCTCCTAATATTGTATTGTATTTCATTGTGCTGCTCCCTCACCTCACTTTTGGGAACTTTTTAAAATTATCTTTTGTGAACTCTAAGCAATGGGCCCTTAATACTGTTACAAATTGCAGTCTGCAACTTAATTCCTCCTCCACTTTTTGTACATTTTTTCAGTTGTAAGCATTAGCATTACTCAACTAACATGCTGCTGCTAAAAAACATATGTGTGTGTATATATATATATATATATATATATATATATATATATATATATATATATATATATATTTAT
This sequence comes from Protopterus annectens, assembly GCF_019279795.1. Lineage (NCBI taxonomy): Eukaryota > Metazoa > Chordata > Ceratodontiformes > Protopteridae > Protopterus > Protopterus annectens. The sequence goes on along the minus strand of NC_056732.1, from coordinate 1,433,896,435 downwards.
ATATATGATATATGTGTGTGCGTGTGTGTGTGTGTGAGTATGTGTTTGTGTGTTTGTGTGTGCATGTGCGTGTATGAATACACACACACACACACACACACACACACACACACACACACACATATATATATATATATATATATATATATATATATATACATGCACACATACACATATATACATATATATTAATACATGTAATTTTTAACATTCCTTTGAGTTTAAACAGTGACATTTGTATACTTAAACTGCCTTGCCATTGTTCTATCTTTAGTATGGTTTATGCTGGTGAATTAACTCTTGTGATATTTTCAGTAATGGCAATGTCAACCCTGAGTTACAGTAAGAAAAATGAGTCATACACAATCTTCCCTAAAGACAGTGAGGGTGGTAGTGTCTGTGCTCATGAGGAACTGCTGGCAGGTGAGCTTGATGCCAACTCACTGCTATGACATAATGTACTAGATGCAGGTGATCCTATAAATATGGATCTAACACCATTGTATGACCAAGGTCTCAAATGAGAGGTTCTCCTTAAAATGTTATTTTTTGTGAATTAAAATTCAAAGTACTATAAAACCATTACATAAGACATATGTATTGTAAAACTGAAAAATGGTAAAAACATATTTAAAAGCAGATAAAATAAATAATAAAAGTAAGATGTAACATCTGGAGAGTAGGTCAGAGTGGACAGTTATTTATCAGCTCAGACTTGTAATATTAAGGAAGGTAATCATTATGTTCAAGGATACTCAGCAGTCCTCAGGTTTATCTGCACTGAAGCCCTCTTGCCTCTCACTTACACTGACATTTATATTGATCAGCAAGGTAATACTTCTAAGCAATCTAATAAAGGTACAGGTTCATAGGTTCATAGGTTCATACTAGGCTATCTGCCCTAGGGCATTTATAAGCCTAGCCAGAATGTGTTTGGCTTTTGCCACCCATTTTAAATTTATTTTGCTATGCCCTTTTTCGAGGTTAGTATACTGTGCCTCTGTCTAACAGTGACACAGAAGTGATACCCGGAGTAAACCTACGATCTCCCATCCACTCATCAAGATTCCTCTTGAAGAGAGTCAATGAGGGACTCTGCCTAACCTGCACTGGGATTTTATTCCAGAGTGAAGGGAGCCTCTGGGTTATGAATCTGTCCCTCCAGCATGTCCTATTTATTTCAGTGCTGAGGTTCAAGTCTCTTGAGCGCGTAGCTTGATGGGATTTGGATTTTCTGAGGTGCAGCATGTACATTAATTCCGGGTTGGACATGGCTTTATACGTCAGGCACAGATCGCCTCTGAACAGGCGGTATGCCACTGAGTAGAGCTGGAGTTTCTTTAACCGGGCAGCATATAGCATCTGTTTGAGCCCTTTGATCCTCTTGGTGAGGTACTTTTGGGGTCTTTCCAGTTGCTGAAGGTGTCTGGTAAGGTACATCCCAAAAGGGGCATTGTACTCAATTATGGGCCTGATGAGGGATGAGTAAAGAGGCACGATGACGTCCCCTGATCTAGATGTGAATCCCTTCATGATTAGGTGGGCTATATAAAATGTTTTTCTAACCACTTTGGCCACGTGGTTGTCAAATGAGAGATTGCTATCAACTTGGGTCCCCAGGTCCCTAATTACTTCTTCTGTACTTAATGGATTACCACCTATGTGGTAATTTGTGGGCACTTTGTTTTTGCCAAAGGGGATGACTGTACACTTTTTGGCATTTAGCTTGAGGCCATGGCTCTGGCACCAGTTGTCTGTTTCTATGAGGCCCTTTTGGAGGATGCTTGTGTCGGCTGGAGAGTCAATTATGGCGCCCAGTTTGCAGACATCTGCGAGCTTGGTCAGCCACAGTCCTTCCGTGTTGGCCTGTACCTCCAAGAAATATATACCGAACAAGAGAGGTCCCAGGACTGAGCCTTGTGGGACACCACTTGTAACTGATTTGGAGTCTGACATGGCTCCAGCAATTCTAACCATGTGGGTTCTGTCCTTGAGCCAGTTTGCAATCCATCTAGTGACATAAGGGTTTATATTTAAGCTGGTGAGCTTATCTATAATGCCTGAGTGGGGTATTGTATCGAAGACTTTTGTGAGGTCCAGGTAGGCTGTGTGGACCACCTTCCCCTCGTCAATGGCCTTGGTGTCTGTTTCAAAGAAATCAACCAGGTTTAAGAGGCAGGATCTGCCCTTAACAAAGCCGAACTGAGTAGGATCCAGTGTCTGTAGGTCCCCAATATCTTTATTTATGAGGTCCATGATGATCCTTTCCATAGCTTTGCAGACCAAGCTAGTCAGGCGTATGGGGCGATAGTTTCCAGGATCCATTGAGGCACCACCTTTATGGAGAGGGACCACTGTTGCTGTACGCCACTCTTTGGGCACATATCCTGTAGTAAGGCTGAGATTGAACAGTAGTTTTATGTTTGGGTTTAGCTCTTCTTGGAGTTCATGTAGGACGCAGCCCGGGACACCGTCTGGTCCCATTGATGCTGTGTTTTTTGCTTTGGAGAGGGCGGCTCCTACCTGAGCATCTGAGATGTCAGGGGGGCAGCACTCTGTTGGGATAGATATTTGCCCTTTTGGTGGGGAGGGGGGGTTTGCGCTGAACCTGTCAGCTAGGATGTTGGCAATGTCTGTGGGTTCGGTGTATTTTTTGTCATTTTGGACTAATTCTGAGCATATCTGGGAATTACCACCCAGGTTCCTAACATAACTAAAGAAAGCCTTGTGATTATCCTTAGTGTCCTGTGCAATTTTTCTCTTGAAGCTGGCCTTAGACAATTTTATGAGTGCCCGTAGTTTTTTGCTAATACTGATCAGTGATGCCTTCCCTTTTTGGGATTTTGCTCTGTCATTTAGTAGCTTCCTCCTTCTATTGTATAGTTTGTTTATGGCTGGGGTCCACCAGACAGGATGTCTGCCTTTGGAGGATTGGGTCTTGGTTTTACTTGGGATTGCATGATCCATGCATTCCTGAAGGTGTTCATAGAATGCGTTTATAAAGGATTCTGTGGTCTGGGCCGTATTTTCCACAGGCCCGGGGGCTTTGAAGGATTCCACCTCAGTTTTGAGGAGTGTGAAATTTGCTTTAGAGAAGTTTTTCACTGTGGTTTTCTGGGCAGGGGGTGGGGTCTGGATGTGAATATCCAGTGAGATTAGTTTATGGTCTGATCTTACCAGTGAGAGATACACTTCTGGTCTGGAGCATAGAGTCCCCATGTTGGTGATGATCAGGTCCAGTATGTTTTCCCTCTTGTGGGAGTGGTAACAAGTTGTTCCATAGCATTTGAGTTTATAAATTCTAGGAACCTTTGGGCTAGGGTGTTGGAGCTAGAGTAATGCTCCCAGTCTATGTTTGGGTAGTTGAAGTCACCCAATATAATGGTGTTTGGAGAGACCTTCATATTTTCCAGTGTTCTCAGGAAGGCTGAGTGGGGTTCCTGGGTTTGGGAGGGTGGTCTGTAGCAGGCTATAAACTGGAAGGCAGTTTTACCAACTGTTAGTTGGACATGGATAGTCTCTGATGCTTCGTGCTTTGCCACCAACCTGGAGGTGTGGGTATCTTTGATGAATATCGATACTCCCCCTCCTTTTGTGGTTCGGTCCAAGTTTTGGGGCCAAAAAGCATGGTATGAGGTATAACCTGGTAGTGCTAGGGTGCTCTCGGGAGCCCTGAACCAGGTTTTTGTTACTGCACAGATATTGATGTTCTCCATGCTAAGGAGAGTTTTGAGTGCATGCATCTTGAGGTTTATACTTCTGGCATTGAGTAGCATTACTCTTAGTTTCTTATCCCTTGTGATACCTATGGAGGTGGGTTTGTCTTTTGAGCCTTGCCTAAAAAAGGCACTATGGGGGTAGCAAGAGCCTTTGCCAATATCCGAAAGCCCAGGGGTGACAGGTGCAAGCCGTCCCTAGCGAAGCATCGTGGCTTGTCGAGCATATCATCCCAAGCTGACAGGCATTGAATCCCCTTTGAATGACACCAGTACTTAAGCCAATTGTTGAAATTGATCATCTTGTCTTCATATTGTGGCATCATTCTTGGTGAGGGTAAGATGCTACTCAAGGCCAGGGTCATACCGGCCTAGGCTACATGCTCAGAGAGCTCCTCTATGCCTCTTTTCATGTAGTCCAGGGAGGTACGTCTCAGGTCATTCACACCAGCATGGACAATGACTGAGTCATATTTATACTTGCCTTGGAGTGACCTGAGTGCTTGTGTTATGTGGCGGATCCTAGCACCCAACAGGCTGCTCACCGTGACCCTCTCCTTGTTCAGCCTGGTGAGCGGGACGTCAGTGTGCTTGACGATAGAGTCACCTATTACAAGTGTATCAGGTGTGTTGTTTAGTCTTAAGGGCTGTGACTGTTCGGCACACTGGCTTAGTGAGATATGTGTTGCACGTGTTTTGTTTTGGGATAGAGGTTGCTTGGGTGTCTGCTTTGGAGGTCTCTGCTGCTTAGGCAGATCTTTATTTAGAGCCTCCGAGTATGTTTTTGTGTGATTAATTGTTTGGTTTGCTGTCGTGGTAGGTCTATGTGAGACTGGAATTGTAGTGAGTGTGGTTTCCTTCTCCTCCTGACTGGTTATGCCAGTACTGAGTTGAGAGAGCTTAGCCTCCAGTTTGGCTATATGGTTGCATCTCTCACACGTGTTGGAATTTGTTGGGAGGAGGAGAGGGTTGTCTGTGTACATGAGGCAGTTGTAACATTGCCTCAAGATTCCCAGATTCACCAGCTGGACCAGAGAGGAGATTTACAACTGACCTTTGGACATCCTAGAATAATATTGGGAATTCCTTTATAATTGAAAACAGGGTGTAGTGCTTTTAATTTTTAATGCTGGTTTATACAATTGCTTTAGTGAGCAAGTGCCAGGTAACTTAAGTGCAATGTGTTACAGGTAACTTAAATGCAAAAATGACAAACAGTAACTTTCTTTCAAGTGAAACAAGGAAATAAGTACAGTAAGCAATGCAGATATCACTAGTGATCCACAGAAGCGCTGAGAAGCCACGTATTAGGTGGAATTAGCGTTCCAGGGAAATAACAAGCAAACAAACAACAAGCATAAAAACAAAGCTAGATTCAGCAGGCCTGGATCTAGTCTATGCTACAGCAAACAAGGTGTACCAATTTCAGTAAGATACGGTTCAAATATTCAGGCACTATAAACCTTTAACCAGAAATTCCCAGCTCAGAAGGGCAGAGTCCAGCCTCTCCTCCCACAAGAGTGCAGACCACGAACCTTCTTAATGTAAAATAACTGGTCTGAAGCCCAAGTGCTTAAACCAGAACTAATACACTTTAAGAATAACAGACACTGGGCTCTCAATCAGCAGTTTCCAACTTAGAAGGATGAAAGCTACCTGTCCTGCCACCACAGTGCATACCACAAACCTTCCTAAGGTAAAACAACTGGTCTGAAGCCCAAGTGCTTAATCCAAAAGACTTAGAATGATAGCTACACTTTAATCAAGTTACTACCAAGCAGTAATAAATACAATTGAATACTTTAGAGAATGCCTGGATTAGTGCTCAAGTTACACAAACAAAGCTATATCCAGCAGGCCCGAATCCAGTCTATGCCACAGCAAACAAGGCGCACCAACTTCAGTAAGAAGCAGTTCAGATATGCATGCACTATAAGCCTTTAACCAGAAATTCCCAGCTCAGAAGGGCAGAGTCCAGCCTCTCATCCCACAAGAGTGCAGACCACGAACCCTCTTAATGTAAAATAACTGGCCTGAAAGCCCAAGTGCTTAAACCAGAATTAATACACTTTTAGAATAACAGACACTGAGCCCTCAATCAGCAGTTCCCAACCTAGAAGGATGTAAGCTACCTGTTCTGCCACTACAGTGCAGACCACAAACCCTCTCAGTGCAAAACAACTGGTCCGAAGCCCAAGTGTTTAAACCAAAAGGCTTAGAATGAGTTACACCAAGCAGTAATAAATACAATTGAGTACTTTTAAGATGATGCAAAAGTAAAATAAAGTAGGTAGAAACACAAGTACAGTAAAAGCAGATGAAATTTTTTTTTTTCTGAACAAGTGTTGAGATCAAAGAAACAGATTTGAGTGCTGAAACTAGAAAACTGGCTAGTTATAAGAAAAAAAAACTAAGCTAGAAGGCTTCCCTCCAACACAGAAGGGCTTGGGGGCTCAGAAGCCTACAAATAGTCTATACCACTTAACAGGAAAGGCAGGAAACAAGCTTAAATTTTTTTTTTCTGTTTCCCAGATGCTCTCTTTGTACACAGTAGGAGTGCCTGAAATCGGAATATGATCTCACTGCACTCAGTTGAGTGAACAAATGAGATGGGCCCAGAAGGAGTATCCAAACACAAATTTACAAGAGGGGCGGGCAGTTTCAAGGCCACTAAGGTTAACACCAAAACAAAAACAGGGAGGGTGGGTGAGACTAACTGAAGAGCAGAGTCAAAACTTCCAGTTCAGTTAATATTCCTGCAACACAGTTAAAATCTATTTAAATACTGTATTTTTTTAAAAGAAAAGTGCAGATAAAGGTACTTAAATTCTCTTATACGTCCAGTTGAATACAGCTAGTTCTTAGCCGGCCAAAGCTGAGGTTTTTAAGCAGAAAATATTTCACACTGTACCACTTAAATAGGCAAGGACAGGAAATCAAAGAATGTGGCTACCCCCACACCTGTAATTACTAGCAAATAACAAAATTCAGCAAACACTGACTAACTTCCAGTTCAGTTAATATTCCTGCAACACAGTTAAAATCAATTTAAATACTGTATTTGTTGAAAAGAAAAGTGCAGATAAAGGTACTTAAATTCTCTTATACGTCCAGTTGAATACAGCTAGTTCTTAGCCGGCCAAAGCTGAGGTTTTTGAGCAGAAAATATTTCACACTGTACCACTTAAATAGGCAAGGACAGGAAATCAAAGAATGTGGCTACCCCCACACCTGTAATTACTAGCAAATTTAGAACATGAATGTGGAGAGAGATTCTTCCAAAACAGAAGGTCAGCAGTGGTATAGACTTTTTCACACATGTAGCTAAATAAAATAACTACATGTATTCAAACATGTACATGCAAAATACAATAAATAATTAGGCAGCAAAGTTCACTGTAAATAAATACAGTTTATAGTAGGATTCCACAGACCTTATTTCTTGAAAACTTCTCTTTAACACCTTTACATGGCACGGTGTAGTAAGAGTGAAAGGAACTCTTCATCTGTCCCAAGTGTCATGTATATTAACAACTACATGGAAAGAGACATGGGAGAGCTCTTGGATTATGTGGCCCAGGCAGGTATGACCCTAGCCCTGAGCAGTATCCTACCATCACTCAGAATGATACCACAGTACAAACAAAAAATGATTGACTTCAACAATTGGCTAAGTTTCTGATGTCATTATAAGGGGCTCCAGTATCTGTCTGCCTGGGATGATATAACTGACAGACCTTGATGCTTTGCCAGAGATGGGCTGCATCTGTCACCCCTGGGTTTCCAGGTACTGGCTAAGGCTCTTGCCACCCCTATAGTTCCTTTTTTAGGCAGTGTTCCAAAGACCAAATTACCACCATAACAGCTATAAATAAATGCAATCTGAGGGGCATGCTGCTAAGTGCTAGAAGTCTAAATCTCAAGATGCACTCGCTCAAAGCACTCTTCAAAATGGAGAACATCGACATTTGCGCTGTAACAGAAACCTGATTTAAAGCGGCAGAAAGCACCCCTGCGCTACCAGGCTATAACTCATTCCACACCTTTCGGCCACAAAACATGGACGGAAGCTCCAAAGGTGGTGGTGTCTCCATATTTATAAAGGATATGCACACCTCAAGACTAGTAGCCCAGCATAACACATCTGAGATACTTCATGTACAACTAATATTGGGTAAGATGGCGATGCAGGTCATAGCCTGTTACAGGTCCCCAACCTTGTCCCTAGACTCTCACGCCACATTCCTAAGCACCCTGGAATCTGTCAAGGTCCAGCCCAACACTCTCATACTAGGAGTCTTCAACTACCCCTCCATCAACTGGAAAAACTACTCAAGCACCAATACAATGGCCCAATACTTCTTGGAATTCATCAGTTCCAGTGCTCTGGACCAGCTCATTCTGACCCCCAACAGAGGAAGCAACATCCTTGACTTGGTTATTACGAACATGGGCAACCATTACTCAACATTAGTAGTCAGTCCCTCCCTGGTCAGATCCAACCATAAACTAATCACCATGGAAATCCACATCTCGCCCACACCCCCGCAAAGGTAACCACCTTGAAAAACTTCTCCAAAGCTGACTGTGGGCTCCTAAAAACAGAGCTGGCTAACTTCATGGCACCCATGCCAATGGAAAATAGCTGCATGATTACTGAATCATACACCAATGCACTGCACAAACATGTACATAAATACATGGAACTAGCAATACCCAACATAACTAAGACGCTATCCACCAAAAAAAGGAAGCCGATGTGGTGGTCCCCTGCCATTAATAAACTCTACAACAGAAGGAAGAAACTGCTGCAGAAAAAGGTGAAGTCTCAAGACTGGAAAAACTCCCTTATTAGCCTCAACAAAAAGTTGAGATCCCTCATCACATCCTCCAAAGCTAGCTGTGAAGGCAAAATTGTGGCAGACACTAAAAACAATCACAGAGCTTTCTATAGTTATATCAAGAACCTCCACAGCAATACCCAAATTTGCTCTGAGTTACTGCACAATGGTACCTCCTATACTGAGCCAGCAGATATTGCCATCATACTGGCCGACAGATTCAGTGCCAATTTTACCCCTCTCTCTCCCCCTAAAGGACCAATCACAATACTGGAAAAATGTCAGGCATCCAGCATTACTGCAGCACAGGTTAAAGCTGCATTGTCCAAGGCCAAGAATACAGGTTTCATGGGATCTGATAATATCCCCGGCTGTGTTCTACATGAACAAAAAAGTGAACTGGCACAATATCAGTGTGCCCTGTTCAGTCACAGCCTCACCTCAGGCTTTGTCCTTAACGAATGGCGCACTGCTACAGTCATCCCTCTCCATAAAGGGGGAGCGACTACAGACGCTGGAAATTATTGCCCCATTAGCCTGACAAGTCTGATATGTAAAGCTATAGAGCACATCATCATGGACCTGATTAACAAAGATATAGGAAATCTTCAAACACTAGACCCCACTCAATTTGGCTTTGTGAAAGGGAGATCATGCCTGCTCAACCTGGTTGAATTCTTTGAGTCAGTCACCAGGGCTATGGATGAAGGTAAGGCAGTGCAAACAGCGTACCTCAATCTGGTCAAGGCCTTTGATACCATTCCTCACTTGGGAATTATTGATAAATTCATCAAACTAGGCATCAACCCCTAATATCACTAGGTGGGTTACAAATTGGCTCTCAGAATACACAGTGTGAAAGTAGTGACCTCCAAGTCAGACTGTGACCAGTCACGAGTGGAGTCCCACAGGGATCAATCCTGGGTCTTCTCCTGTTTAGCATCTACTTCTAAGAAGTCCAGGCCAACACAAAGAGACTCTGGCTGACCAAGTTCATAGACAACTGCAATCAGGGAGCCATTATTAACTCCCCAAGTGATGCAAACATCCTACAGAAAGGCCTCACAGAGACCAATGATTGGTGTTGAAACCATGGCCTTAAGCTTAACGCCAAAAAATGCATCATTATCCCCTTTGGTAAAAACTCAATTCCCACTAATTACCACATTGATGGGAGCCAGCTGGAAACTGAAGTCATTATAAGAGATCTCTCCTTTGACCACCACATTGTCACTGTGGTCAGAAAGTTCTTCTGTATGGCATATCTCATTACCAAGGGTTTTGCAAACAGGAAGAGAGAGGTCATCGTCTTTCTCTACTCTTCCCTCATTAGACCAATCATCGAGTATAATGCCCCATTTGGCATGTACCTCACTAGACACCTGCAACAGCTGGAGAGGGTACAGACATACCTCACGAAGAGGATCCTAGGCATTAAACACATGTCCTACATGGACAGACTCACAAGACTCCAGCTATTCTCTGTCTCATATCGCCTGCTTAGAGGTGATCTCTGCTTGACTTACAAAGCCATGTCTGACCCAGCTCTATTAGAAATGCTGCATCTAAAGAAATCCCAATCCCTCTGCACCACACACTGACCTCAACCTCATTACCACAATCAACAGAACATGCTGGAGGGACAGGTTCCTCACCAGAGACTGCCCATGCATGTCAAGCAGAGCACCTCGCTGTCCCTCTTCAAGAGAAATCTTGATGAGTGGATGGGTAATAGAATGTTCACCTCAGGGATCACTCCAGTGGTGCTACTTGATAGAAGCACTAGTAACTAACGTTGGGCGGCACGATGACAGCTCACTTCTATGGGCTAGGTCTGTAAAGTCTCCAGGGCCATTAGCCTAGTACACATCTATTAACCTATGAACCTATGAACACCACCCTCCTGTAGTCATTCTGCCTAAAGGGTTTGAATGAGTCTATTTCTGTAATTGTAACAGTCTAACATGGACAGTAGGGACTGGCCTGCTGCTTTGAATTGTGGTACCTATTTGTGGTAGTGGTCACAGTCCTGCACTGAAATAATGTTCTACCCCTTGAACAAAATATTCCATGGACGTTGCAACCATTGTTAGATGTGGTTCATAAGATGCACAGGATTTCTGCCATTGGCAGTTATGAAAAATGTTTAATGGAAACTGTTGCTGTGATGAATTATTGACTCACAATGTGTTCTATTTTACAGAGTTTCTAAAGCATGTATAAGGAAATAGCAAAACTACAAATTACATGCTATGACAAAAGCATCTAATATACATGTACAACTCCCAGCACTGTATTAAGTTGTTTATTTAATATTTTAATTTCAAATACTGTAAAAATGAAGTACGGCTGAGGAGTTCTTGTTCTTAAAGAAATATGAAGACTCTGCTTGTAAGCATTTTTCTTCTGTCATCCCTAGTATTTCCTTTTACTGTTGATCATTGAGCTGGTTTGGGTTTAGCCATTTTGTAGTCATAATAAACCATTTTAAAGTCTGCTTAGTTATTTACATTTTAACTGAGGTAGAGAACTGGTCCAAATGACCAATATAAGGCCTACCCAGTCTGTGTAAGACAAAGTTATTAAAGCATAGTTCTTATTTAAATAGTTGTAAATAAATTCAGAATGTCACAGATTGCTGAAGTATATCTTAATAGCAACTGCAGTAGTGGCAGTTACACTCTTTTACAAAGATATCAAACAATAATAGAAACTAAGATTATACACGGTGTGACGGGATGGGAAGAATAACGGCATTACGTCATGTAGCAAAAATAAAAAAAGAGCATTGAGTGGTAGGTAACAGAAGCTAGGGTGTAGGGTAGAGCAAACGTAAGGAGGGAAATTACAAAGAGAACACTGAAACAGGTAACAAAGTAATGGCAAACAGCAAATGTAATCAGAGTTTAGTGGCTGGTATAAGAAATGTGTATGGAGTAAGTCGTATGTTGTGGGGGGAGAAGGATGGGGAGGGGAGAAGGAATACAAATGGTTGTAAAGTGTCTAATCGGAAGGGTGGGCTATGTTATGAGGGAAAAAGGTAGAAAAAAACTATTGAATATATTATGTAAAATGGCTGTTGTAGAGACAGTTACGTTTAGCTTCCTTAATGAGATTTCATTTTTAGCTATGAGCAAAATTTTGTGAATGACTTAAGAACTTTTAGGCTGGAAAGAAAGAGTTTCCAAATGTTAGGGGTGATTGCTGCAAAGCTATGTTCTGTATAATGCAGGTTAGACCTAGGAGTCTGAAGGACTAGTCCTGATGATAAAGGTTGTGGTCCTGAAGGTAAATCAGCTTAAAAAATGGGAAAGGATTCTAAATTAAGAACTTTAAATATTTACGAGAACTTAATAAACGCTGCTCTTTATTTTACTGGAAGCCATTTGGTTTTGTCAGCATATGGCAGTGATTTTGCTTTGATGAAGTCTCTGTATTTATGAGACAAAGCACGCAACCTACATGTTTATTAACAAAAGCAAAAAGCCATCAGACCACCAGGCCAGGTTCAGATCTGAAGAAGGGTTTCAGCCTGGAAGCGCTCATCTTATTATTCATTGTTTTATTAAACAGTCATACTGGTCTGGTGGCCCGATGGCTTTTTGCTTTTGTTGTTTATCTGGTTTTATAGCAGTGGGACCTTTAGGTGAGAAGAGCCTTGGACTTTTTGTGTTAACCTACATGTTTGTGGAAACAAAGTCCATGTGTGGATTGAACCTTCCTGTCTACATTTTCTTGATTCTTGGTTTGGTAGTAACTGCAGCTAGACTGTATTGGTTCACAAGTTTTTGATGCATCCTAAATAATGTTGTTTTTGTCTTGAATTACTTTACCAGGAGTTTATTATTGTCTGACCCATTGCTGAGCATAAGTATGTCTTTTTTTAGTTACTTTTGTAATAGATAGTGCTGGAAATTGACCTAAACACAGCCCTATCATCTATAAAAAAAGATAAAAGGAAAGTGGGGTGGTTCCTTAGGAAGCTTGTTGGGATAGATAGAGACTCAAGGATACTTAGAATAGAGGAGACAATGATTAGATGAAGACAGTCTTAACTCTGAAACTTCTGTTGGTGAGAACATTATGAAACCACTAGAACGAGTCTGAACCCATACTTATTTTAGCCTAATGGTTCATTAAGATGGAGCTGTCTACTGGCTCAAAAATGTTTGTGAGATCTACAAAAAGAGCTCCATTTAGGCACCCTTTATACACACTGAGAAAGATTTATTTGCTTATTTAAGATCGTTAACCAGAAAAGTGAAATGGTCCAATGACCCTTTTCAGTCACAACCCAAACCTGAGGCAGATACAAATGTGAACATGTAAAGATGTACAAATAATATTATGAATATATATATATATATATATATATATATATATATATATATATATATTAAGCAACATATAAACATGAAGAAAAGAATGTATACTCATAAGCAAGGAAATCAACTGCATATAACAAAGGATGAAATAGAATTGGCAGTTTAGGAGTTAGAGAATTCAGGAGGAAAGAAGCTCATTCAATATTAGGGAGCCACTTGCCTTTCATAATAGAGATACAATGATGTGCTAAGTTTGAGCAGCATGTACGAACTATAAATTCTTCTATTCATATATATATATATATATATATATATATATATATTTTTTTGTGTGCAAAATGAAGGCATTGAGAAAGGAGCTGAAAGTTAGTAAGAGGAGGCTTTATTTAATGGACACTATGAGCAAACTTAATGCAATGGCTTCAGGACTAAGGAAGTCGGATATTTTATATGCAGCTTTTAGCTGATTTTGGCTATTTAAAGTCCAGGGTTTCACATTTTTGTCATGGTAATCCAAGAAGAACAGCACTATGTGGTTATGACTGGACTTTCAGGATGGATATGGAAATGAGAAGGGCTTTTTATAAACATGCCCTCTATCACAAAAGCCTAACATTCTTAGTACAATAGGGGGACAGCTAATATGCAATTAAGGGGCCTTAAATATTTGTATATGAATATGATACATAGAGATGATACTATTGAATTCATTTGGATACTAAGTATGTAAGTGGCTTTGAACTTATACCAGTAAGCAGCAATTTGCAAGGAAAATATGGAGGTGCGAGAGTAAGGGAAAAAAGAGTATGTACTGCTATGTATTTTAAAAGGAAGTAGAGTTATTGTTTTACTTAAATAAATCATTTTATTGTATTTTGGTGCCAGGGCACACTTAGACAAAGTACTGAAGGGGTCCTTGGGGAACATGTTTCATTTTGGAGTTAGTGAAAGTGCTTGAGAAGACATAGATAAGTACTGAAGGGGTCCTTGGGGGAAATGTTTCATTTTAGAGTCAGTCAGGTGATTGTGTATACATGGACTTACTACTGAAGGGATCACTTGGGGAAGTGCTTCATTGTGGTGCTTGTGCATACCTGGACATTTTGGGTGTTTGGGCGTACTTGGACATACTACTCAAAGGGTTGCTTGGAGAAATATTTTAGTCTTGTGCTTCTGCATACTTGGTGACACCCTGAGGGGACCACTTGGGGAAATGTTTCATTTTGCTTCTTGAGCATACTTGAACATACTACTGAAGGATTTGTTGGGGTAAATGTTTCATTTTGGTACTTGGATATACTACTGAAGGGTTCCTTTTGGGAAATAGTTAATTTTGGTGCTAATGCATACTTGGACATACTACTGAAGGCGTCTTTGGGGGAAGTGTTTCATTTTGGTGCTTGTGCATGCTTGGACATACTACTGAAAGGGTCCTTGGGGGAAGTGTTTCATTTTGGTGCTTGTGCATGCTTGGACATACTACTGAAGGGGTCATTGGGGGATGTGTTTCATGTTGGTGCTTGTGCATGCTTGGACATACTACTGAAGGGGTCCTTGGGGGAAGTGTTTCATTTTGGTGCTTGTGCATGCTTGGACATACTACTGAAGGGGTCCTTTTGGGAAGTGTTTCATGTTGGTGCTTGTGCATGCTTGGACATACTACTGAAGGGGTCCTTGGGGGAAGTGTTTCATGTTGGTGCTTGTGCATGCTTGGACATACTACTGAAGGGGTCCTTTTGGGAAGTGTTTCATGTTGGTGCTTGTGCATGCTTGGACATACTACTGAAGGGGTCCTTGGGGGAAGTGTTTCATGTTGGTGCTTGTGCATACTTGGACATACTACTGAAGGGGTCCTTGGGGGAAGTGTTTCATTTTGGTGCTTGTGCATGCTTGGACATACTACTGAAAGGGTCCTTGGGGGAAGTGTTTCATTTTGGTGCTTGTGCATGCTTGGACATACTACTGAAGGGGTCATTGGGGGATGTGTTTCATGTTGGTGCTTGTGCATGCTTGGACATACTACTGAAGGGGTCCTTGGGGGAAGTGTTTCATTTTGGTGCTTGTGCATGCTTGGACATACTACTGAAGGGGTCCTTGGGGGAAGTGTTTCATTTTGGTGCTTGTGCATGCTTGGACATACTACTGAAGGGGTCCTTGGGGGAAGTGTTTCATTTTGGTGCTTGTGCATGCTTGGACATACTACTGAAGGGGTCCTTTTGGGAAGTGTTTCATGTTGGTGCTTGTGCATGCTTGGACATACTACTGAAGGGGTCCTTGGGGGAAGTGTTTCATGTTGGTGCTTGTGCATACTTGGACATACTACTGAAGAGGTCCTTGGGGGAAGTGTTTCATTTTGGTGCTTGTGCATGCTTGGACATACTACTGAAGGCGTCCTTGGGGGAAGTGTTTCATGTTGGTGCTTGTGCATGCTTGGGCATACTACTGAAGGGGTCCTTGAGGGAAGTGTTTCATTTTGGTACTTGTGCATGCTTGGACATACTACTGAAGGGGTCCTTGGGGAAGTGTTTCATTTTGGTGCTTGTGCATGCTTGGACATACTACTGAAGGGGTCCTTGGGGAAGTGTTTCATTGTAGTGCTTGCTCATACTTTGACATACTCCTGAATCGTAGTGGGGAAATAATTCATATGTCTGTCAGGTAAGTACTTGTGCATACATGTTCGGACTGCTGAAGTGATCACTGGGCAAAATAATTAATTTTGTGCCATTTTAGCATTTGTGCATTCTTAAGACAAACTACTAAAGGGGCTGGTGGGAGAAATATGTAATTTGTGTGTCAGAAAAGTGCTTGTGCATACTTGGACAAACTACTGAAAGGATGGCTGGGGTCAAGATTATTGACTGCATCTCCAATATCAAAGGTGAAGCATCGCTTTTAACAACAGATGTGCTTAACATGTGGTTATCACACTATGAATCACAAAACCACTGCATTAGCATATGCCGGTTTACAACATTTCTCATTTGCATCTCATTTTTGTAAGGCATTTTGCATTAGTGTAAATGGCCTCTATGAAACTTGCCTTTGCTACACTCATTCGTAAGCATCATGGATACCCCTATCACATTTGTGCAAGTGGCTATGAATACCACCCTTAATACTATTTGAGATTGGTGCTTATGTAACTTCTTTAAACAGGTTCTGTAGTGCAGTCATGGTGCTACAGCCTGTCCATGCTCTCTAAGAGAGTAGCTGATGCATGGAATAGACTACAAAATGAATGTAGATTAAAGCAAACACTAGTTTAGATATTTTTAAGAACAGTTTGGACACATTATGGGAATGACTGTTATGGTATATGGGCAGGCTAGAAGTACATTATTGCCCATGCCTGAAATATTTGTTATGTATGTATATATGCATGCATATGTTGCTTTAAGGCTAGCAGATAGTACTAATGTATATGATGTGATGCATGGAGGTAAATGATCATAACAAGTATTTGTTAGATTAAACAAAAAAGGCAAGGAGACAAACATTGTTATTATTATAGTATGTTATAATTGAGTAATTGTATTTGTCAACAGTTGTTTTAAAGGAGTTACACAGTAAGAGGATTGCTTGATATGTGTTGTGCAAGGAGCAGTGGAATGGGTATAATGTTACTGATCACTGTAAAGTAAAAGTTACCGAAGGGTAGGTTTGATTCAGTAGTGAGGAGAACTAATTAGGATTAGTGGGGGACATTGTTGGTTTAGAATGTATTTGTTGTAGCTGAAAATTGATGAAAAATAATATTATAATGTAAGTATTGGTTGCCTAGTGTAAACGTTAATTGATACTGGAATAATAGAAGGGCTGTAAGTAGGTGGATATTTAAGTAGAAAAAGACTACAGAAAGATTCTAAGAATGTGTGTGTGTGTGTGTGTGTGTGTGTGTGTGTGTGTGTGTGTGTGTGTGTGTGTGTGTGTAGAATAGGTTCATTGGGAAACTATTTTTGTGTTTACAAGTTATTTAAGTAAAGACGGATGGAGTGGCTAGTGGGAGTCTATCAGTTTACACATACGTTGACGTGAAATATCTGATCAGAGCAGCAGTGAAACTAGTGCAACAACAAAGAGACTTAAATCACAATACCCTAAACATACTTGCACTTGAGCATGGTATCTTTCTTTTTCACCCTGCTTACTGTCTCTCACATGTAATCTACCCTCTCTTTCTCTTTATGGTAATATACCGTTTTATATCGTCTTCATCATCATTGCATTTTTTCTCTCTGTCTCAAGTGTACCCCTTCACCTACTCCAAAATGTTCTTCCTCCTCTGTTCTTCCTATATACTGGTTAGTCATCCCTAATTTCTTAAACAACCTAGATTTCTTTTCCCATCTCATGTCTTCATATTATTAATCTCTAATAGTATAGGTAACGATCTACATTTAGACTGTAAAAATGTCATAATTAAGTCAATAGTAGTATAGTAACCGACGTTATATTCATGTTACACAATGCTCATTGTATGACATCATTTCTTGTACTTAATTGTAATTCTTTTAACTATAAATATATTGTTTGTATTGTTTATATTATCTTTTATCTGTGGAGCTTTTCTCCCTGCGCTCTTCTGAAAAGGAGCTAACCCCTTAATTAGATTACCTTAGTATACAAACAGTAGTAAATGAATGAATAAATAAATAACTGCTGCCAGAAGCATAGCCTCATACTGAATGCCAAGAAATGCATCATTATCCCCTTTGGGGAAAATGGCGTCCCCACTAATTATCACATTAATAGCAATGTACTAAGCATGCAATCAGTCATGAAGGACTTGGGCACCCAGGTTGATAGCAACCTGACTTTTGACCACCATGTTGCCTCCGTTGTACCGAAGGCTTTCTACATGGCCCACCTCATAAGTAAAGGTATTTCATCCAGGAACAAGGAGGTCGTAACATCCCTGTATTCCTCCCTTATCAGACACATTATCAAGTACAGTGCCCCCTTCAGCATGTACCTTGCCAATCACATGCAGCAGCTGGAGAGACCACAGAGGTTCCTGACCAGGAAAATCCATAGTCTCAAACACCTGTCCTATACAGATAGGCTAAAACCCCTGTCCCTCTGCTGAGTCTTGTACAGACTGCTCAGAGGTGACCAGAGGTGACCTGTGTCTGGCATACAAAGCCGTCTCAGACTCAGCCTTGATGGAGTTGCTGCATATCTGTAAATCAAACTCCACTCATACAACCCACACAGAAGGCCTCAACCTGGTCTGTGACATTAAAATAGAATCTGATAGCGGGATAGATTTGTGTCCTAATGACTCCCCCATCTGTGGAATAGACTTCCTCTCCATGTCAAGAAGCGTACCTCACTAGCCCTCTTTTAAGAGGAACCTGGATGACTGGATAGGAAAAACAGGTGCTGACTTTGTGGGAACATGGGTGACATTCTTGGCAAGGGTTATAAGGGCCTCCGGCCAATAGCCTAGTATCGTCCTATGAACCTATAAAATACAATGGCATTCTTCAATAAAAAGTCAAAGAACCTAACTCAGATTGTTCAACTAACCCTATACAAAGGAAGAAAAACCTAGGTCGGTCTTCTTGATAATCTACTTGGGCATATTAATGGGGGGGGGGGTAAAGGGTAAAAGGAAAGTTATGCATGTACCTGGTATAGTCTGTTTATAGCAATAAAACAGGCTCATACTAGGCTAACTGCCCTTGCGAGCCATTGTAAGCCTAGCCAATTATCCCTTATGAGACTCAAACCCTGCACCTTGTGTTTGTAAGGGAAACACCTTAACCATTAGGCCACCTTCCCAAAGCAGAAAACTCAGTGTCAGGCTAAATATAAAACTCAGGAATGCACAACTACCTTATTCAATGTATTCAGTACAATTAATTAAGGGACTGACACATGAACAGAATGGCAAGAAAGGGTGAGCTGCAATATGCAGATATCCTTGACACCTAATTCAGCTTATTCAGTGCAATTAATAAATGGATGGCTGCATGAAGAGAATGACAGGACAGGTGAACTGCTGAGGGCAGAAACATAGATATGTACTGCTTGCCTAATTCAGTATATTCAATACAAATAATAAAGGGTGGTCACATGACCATAATGACAGGACAGGGTAGTATACTGAGTACAGGTATTCAGCATATTCACTACAGTTTATAAATGGATGGCTGCCCAGGCAGAATGGGAGTACAGGGGGAGCTGTTCAACACAGCTATACAGACATACACTCTGCAGTTTACTCAATGTATTTAGGTCAGGGGGAGCTGTTCAACACAGCTATACAGACACGCACTGTGCAGCTAACTCAATGTATTTAGGTCAGGGGGAGCTGTTCAACACAGCTATACAGACATGCACTGTGCAGCTAACTCAGTGTATTCAGGACGGGGGGCGCTGTTCAGCACAGCAATACAGGCATACACTGTGCATCTAACTCAACGTATTCATGTCAGGGGGAGCTGTTCAGCACAGCTATACAGACATGCACTGTGCAGCTAACTCAATGTATTCAAGTCAGGGGGAGCTGTTCAGCACAGCTATACAGACATGCAGTGTGCAGTTAACTCAACGTATTCAGGTCAGGGGGAGCTGTTCAGCACAGCTATACAGATATGCACTGTGCAGCTAACTCAATGTATTCTGGTCAGTGGAAGTTGTTGACTACAGATATGCACAGGTAGTCACTGCAATCTCAATTCAGTCAATTCAGTACAATTAGTAAAGGTACAGTCACACAGACAGAGCAGCAGGATAGGGTGAGTTGTTGAACACGTATACAGATATGTAACTTCCCACTGTCTATAATTAATCCTGCATGGCGGAGCCTGTGCAGACTATTTCTATTTATTCTAAAAATAATGTTATAACTCTTGGTTGCCATTCATAACCTAGTATTTTATTATTCTTTGACTGGCAGTAACACCTGAAATAATGAAAATGTAACAGTGTTTTTTCCCTTTTCTTGTTTAGTTAAGTACTTGCAGGTAGGACACTAAGCTGTGCTGAAGTCATTGAAGATATTCTGCAAAAAGCTTAAACAGATGCTTTACAGAATAATCTTCATGAAGCTACACTGTAGAAAATAAAAAAATGAAACCATATATTGTTTTATTCTTTAACAGGTATTAGAAAGCCGAGAGTTTCGGCTTTAGCATTGGAAAGAGATATACAGTCTAGCTTAATTTACGAGTAAAGTGTAACATGTTTAGGTAATGAACTATGTCTGGAAGACTTGAGTTTAATTTCCACAACTCTACTGGCATAATATGTGACTAATGCACTACTACTAACCTTACCAAGCAGGATTGTACTTCTGTAGACATTTGGGGGTAATTCCTTATTTTCTACTCATCTTGCTAGATTTTTTGTCTAAAACTGTTTTTATATTTAATTGCCTTTGAACAACATTGCCACTTTTTTGTACTTACCATGGTAAAAACAGCCAAAACATCTATTGATACTTGTGAGAATCATTATTCAGTGTATTTTTTATAGGCTGGAACAGTACAGGACTTTAGTAAACAAGATATAAACTACTGTGCTGCTCTGTTCATTTCTGAAAAAGAAGCACACAGTCCTTCATCCAAATTGTACTGTATCTTGGGAACTTTGCAGAATTCTGGAAGAAAGTAATTATAATAGTGTATAAGAAAAGTATTTTACAGATATAAAGATGAAGTAATGTTTATGATCTGAAACATATCTGTGGGATTGTGACTTCAGAGGTCAGATGTTAGGAAAACAACTGTTATCCGTAATTAGTGCATTAGCTTTTAGTATATAATATATTTCTAAACTGCACCCTGATCTGTTGTAGTTACTCGTAAAATGGTTATGCAAGGATCAAAGCTGTTAATAGAAGTAAGGATAAACTTTGACTACAGATGTGGAGCTATTCTTTTATTTTCTGCATTTTTGATTGAGTGCTGCAAACCAGATGACATTTCTTTTCAGCACCTTTATTCTTGAAAGAGAATGTCTTGGCAAAAAGAAAGCCTAGCACATTATAACTTGCCCAGCATTTTTAAATAAAGCTGATTTTCCCTTGTGACACACCATCATAATGCAAACACTATTGTTCTTGTTGATACTACACTGCTAATATTATTTATATTACAGTGACAAATACAAAATGTTGATACTGCTTATATTAACATTTGTTGATATTGGTATTACAGTGATTGATACAAAATGAAAACACCATTTATACTGTGGTGAAAATAATATAAACAGTTACAAATATTTATACACTTTTATGCTTACTATAGAACCTTTATACAAATTAAATCAGCATTGTTTACAATTAAATAAAAAGTTTGGATATAAGTAGAAAGAAAATATTTTGGAACAGAGCATGTACTTACTATGTGTGTGTTTTCAAGTCATGCTATTATATACACAAAATGCAGCATTTTGATTCATTTAGCAGCCTAGCAATTTAAACCTCCAATGGAAGGCAGTATAGGATAAAGACCCATCAGTGGGCTATGTGGTGATGACCTTATAAATTTCATTTGACTAATCAAGTAAGTCCCACAGTACAAACAAAAGGATATTTATGTGTTGCTGAGTAGCAAATCTACTTAAATGCATCTTGGGATGAAGCCAGAAGTCTTCAAAGAAACATGTAGAGACAGAGAAAGCATGCTGTCTGCATTCAGATGCCAGGCTCAGATTCTGCTCTTGGTGTTTAGAGGCAGCAGTAGCACTAAGCACTAAACCACCATGCCATCTGAGATCAGTGTAGGTGGAATGCAGTGTTGTAGCCTATGTCACTTATCTTTCTTTCATACAGGGGCATCTCATTATCCTGCATTCATAAAAGGAGAATGTTAGATAGATGCAGCTATCTATGGAAATATATTTATATTATTTTAGGCCTGAATCAGTTGAAACAACCTACAAGTGAGTGGGAAAAAAATCTGGTCTGCACTACATTAGCAGCAACTAAATACAGTCCTTGGAAAGTGGTGTGGTAAGCTACTTGACTGCTGAGTCCTGAGTTTTGGGAAAGTGGTGAACACGATCATAAAAATTGTGATGTATAGGAATAGTTCTGTATCAAACCAGAAAAAAAGAAAATTCTTAATTAAAAAAAAAAAAATCAAACTGCTCTGCTGGTGTAGAAGCTGGACATCAATGTGTAAAGGCTCTATTCTAACCTGTGTTTTGTAATATAGTAAGAGAGAACTGGAGTGAAGGCAGAACCAAGCAGCTTTTGCATACAGTATACAGAGAAGATAGAAGCTTACACTGCTATGCTGCCACCTGCTGTCTGAAGGGTATGCTTCACTTTAAAAGTGCTGTGACAATAGCTGCTGACCAAACATTTTGATAGAAGAGTATGCTGCCACCTGCTGTCAGAAGTGCATGGGGCATTTTACAGGAGCTCTGACAATAGTTGCTGGCAAAATATTTGCATGGTTTGAGGAAGAATGAATTCTCAGGCACCTTAGTAATTGGCATGCAATGAGCAAGAATGCTGTTGGAATTAATTAGTACAACAGTAATATAACCTCATACTAATGCAAGTATGCCTTTGCAAGGTGGCAAAGGATGGTTTCTGTGGAATACAGTTTATGATATAATTCTGAATAGGTTTATCACCTGCCCTTCTTTATGCAGGGTGGTTCTTGTTTAGGCAGTTGTGTTCTACAGAAAACACAAAAAATGCAAATATGCTGAGATCTGAAGACAAAAATATTCCTATGTTTCCTCTAATAGTTGCATCAAACAAACATTATATATCTAAAATTCATTAACATGATATGAAACTAGAGAAGCAGCTCAAATTCTGCAATGTGAGCTCTTATTTTGGCACCATACCTCTCAAGTGTACCTCATTACCAAGAATGTACCTCATTTGGGGTCTTAAAAATTTCACGTTCCTCGAAGTTCCTCAAAGTTCCACATTGAGACTCTGTCAAACATTCAGTGTTAGGAATTTTTTTTAAGTGAAATCCATTGTAAATAGATATGAATCATATTAATTAATTAAAATATCTTCTTTATAGGTTCATAGGTTCATAGGTTGGTACTAGGCTATTGGCCCTAGGGCCAATACAAGCCTAGCCATAACAATTCCCTGGATATTTCTTCCCGCAATATTTACTTCCCTGGACCCCTGTGTAGCAGGGTGACTGACGTGATCCCCGGGGTGAATTTCCTATCTCCCATCCCATTGTCAAGGTTCTTTTTGAAGAGGGCCAAGGAGGCACTCTACTTGACATGTATGGGCAGTCTATTCCAGAGTATGGGGAGTCTCTGGGTCAGGAACCTATCCCCCCAGCATGTTTAGTTTTGTTCATTGTGATGACAAGGTTTAGATCCCTGGAGCATGTGGCTCTAAGGGATTGGGATTTCTTTAAGTGGAGCATGTCCAGCAGCTCAGGGTTTGACATGGCCTTGTATGTTAAGCAGAGATCGCCTCTGAGTAGACGATATGCCACAGAATATAGCTGGAACTTTTTTAGAAGGTCAGCATAGGGCATCTGCTTTAGGCCTGTGATTCTTTTAGTGAGGTATTTCTGTGGTCTTTCCAGCTGTTGCAGATGTCTTGTGAGGTAAATACCAAACGGGGCGTTGTACTCTATAATGGGTCTAATGAGGAATGAGTACAGTGGGACAATGACCTCCTTTTTTCTGGATGAAAAGCCCTTAGTGATGAGGTGTGCCACATAGAAGGATTTCCTGAATGTTGTGGCGATGTGGTTATCGAAGGTGAGACCACTGTCCACCTGTGTCCCTAAGTCTCTCATCCCACTTTTGGTGTTTAGTGTACTGTCAAGCAGAGTGCCTCTTTGGCCCTCTTCAAAAGGAACCTTGACGATTGGATGGGAGAAAGGAAATTCATTCCGGGGATCATGTCAGTCGCCCTGCTAGACAGGGGTCCAGGGAAGTAAATAGTGTGGGAAGAAATAACCAGGGAATTGTTATGGCTAGGCTTGTATAGGCCCTAGGGCTGATAACCTAGTACCAACCTATGAACCTATGAACTGCCACCTATGTGGTAATTCATGGGTGCATGGTTTTTCCCAAAGGGGTAACTATAGATTTCATGGCATTAAGCTTGAGCCCATGGTTCTGGCACCAAGCATCTGTTTCTGTAAGGCCCTTTTGTAGAATATCCACATCATTTGGGGATTCAATAATGGCTCCCAGTTTGCAGTCATCTGCAAACTTTGTTAGCCAGAGTCCCTTAGTGTTGGCCTGTACTTCATAGAAGTAGATGCCAAACAAGAGTGGTCCCAGGACTGAACCCTGAGGTACTCCACTTGTCACTTATCTGGATCTGGATTTGGAGTCGGCTACTTTTACAGTCTGGGTTCTGTCAGTAAGCCTGATGGCAACCCATCGAGTGACGTAGGAATTTATGTCCAGCTTAGTAAGTTTATCTATGATTCCAGAGTGGGGGATGGTGATGAAGGCCTTGGCGAGGTCCAGATAGGCTGTGTGGACTGCCTTACCCACGTCTACAGTTCTGGAGACTGATTCGAAGAAGTCAATCAGATTCAGGAGACAAGATCAGCCCTTCACGAACCCAAACTGGGAGGGGTTTAGTGTTTGAAGGTTGCCAATGTCTTTGTTTATAAGTTTCATGATAATATGTTCCATGGCCTTGCAGATCAGGCTCATCAGACTGATGGGGTGGTTCCCAGGATCCAAGGTGGATCCCCCCTTGTGGAGTGGTATGCATGTTTACTGCCTTAACATTCAAACTACTTTGCTAAGTGTACATATAGCTATTTGTGTAATCATAAAAACAAACTTACATTTATATATACAAAGAAGGAGAGAGAGAGATAAAGTGTGTGAATAAATCTGAGTGAGTGAGAGATGGAGAGAAAGAGAAAATGAGCAAGAGATGAGATACTCATTACTACCAGCCCATTCAAGCCTCTAGCCCGAAATGTCAGGAGTTGGATACCAAGCTTCGACAGATGACTTTAAGTGTTATTAAAACATATACAGAACATATCCAATATACTCTTACAAGAAAACTTTAATTGTATAGCTAGTAATACATAAATTGCTTAGAGAAGGCATGGATATCTCCTTTTCTGGCAATATGTACCCTTTTATTATGCATTTGAAAGTGCAGTCTTTAGCACACTGGGTTGTTAGAGATGTTGCCACTTCAAAATTAATTTGTACACAATGTTGTGCATGGTGTATGCCTAGCTACACCTATGAACTTAAAGCATAACTTCATAAGTTGTCTTTTTCACAGTAGAATAAGTATATGCGAAAGCCCGAGTATCAGTGAAATGATTTTTCTGTGGAATGTTTATATATATATATATATATATATATATATATATATATATATATATATATATATATATATATATGTGTGTGTGTGTATGTATTATATCTATCTATATCTATCTACAGTATCTATCTAATCTCTCTCTTTCTCTCTCTCTCTCTCTCTAACTAACTCTCTCTCTCTCTCTCTCTCTCTCTATATATATATATATATATATATATATATATATATAAACATGACTTGCTCCTAAGCCAGACTTTCATTTGGGCTATTAAATTGTAAAATAGAACAAGAAGAAAAAAATGCTGATTGTGTGACTGCTTATTAAATATTCACATAAGATTTGCAGCATTTTCTAAGTTACAATCATGAGCAAAACTAAGACATATTTAATAGCTGAAAAGAGATAACATTTATACTAAAACATGCACTGTGTCTACTACAAATGGTTCCAAAATAGGGTCAAGAAATCAAAACCCATGTACTTTGTTTGTTGTACACAAGGTCAAACAGGCAATCGGCTATTAATGATGGAAATAGGAATAAGTGATTAAAACAAAAGATTCAATACCCAAGCCAGCCAACAGACCAGCTAGGCTGAATGACTTCATAAATGTAATTCTGCCATTCAGTGCAGCTTAAAACAATTCACTTATTTCAAACCTATTGACAATGAAGACAGGACTTGCCCAGCATGTTTGCCTGCATTTTTATTGTTTTAAAAAGATTTAGTGCTAATGTGTGTTCGTGTTCTTGTATTTTTTTCTCCCTTGGATTCATAAACAGTACTCAGTGGCATACAATGAAACAATACTTACAACATAGTATATGGTATACCACAGACAGTAATACATATTTTCTGAACATTGCTGTGGTGTATATAAAGCTGCCATGCAAGTATTCATACATGGCATCCTAGAGTGGCATATGTGCATAGGCAGACCATGCTGCTACTGAGACACACTACAGATGGATCACAGCAGTGCCACTATGTGCATAATGGTGCACGTATAGCAGGAAGCATAGCTCATGGATGGGACCATGTTTATCGCAGTAGAGAAAATGGAAGACACACTGAGCACCAAATGGTATCCATTAAGTAGGAAACACCTAAGTTCATATGTGTGCATGGTTAATTCAAGCAGGAGTACAACAAACTGTGAAATCTGTTTAGCAAACCAAATGCAAAAGAAAACGCAGACACAAATTACCTTTTATCAAAAATTAAAATACATAAAACACTCCTGTCAAAAATTATGCACAGGCAACTATAATGTCGATCTATGTATAGTATTCACAATATTTTATCTGTATCTATATAATAAAAACAGTCTGGCTTATCACATGATCCTTGGGAGAGGCCATACCTTCATTCTCCATCAGTATCAGTGATAGATTGGTAGCATGGCAGACTGTGTGTTCTGATGCAGCTACAAGGTATGCCATCTCTGATGGTTTAGGAGGCCCTTTCACTGGGTCATGCAAGAAAGATGACAGTGCCTGTGATAGGCAAAATTCAACTTCTCAGGAGGGGCAATGGCCTGTGCAGTTCATCTGCAGCCATGAGCATCCATAGATGGATGATGTAACAGAGTAAGTGCAGCATGGTTAATAATTACTGCAAAATGTTTTTTATTTATTTTTGATGTACTGCACAGGTGATATAATTAAAGTGCGTTTTCAATGTACAGGGAAGTGAGAGCTCAACAAAGGACCTATAATCTCATATATATATATGTGTGTGTGTGTGTGTGTGTGTGTGTGTGTGTGTGTGTGTGTGTGTGTGTGTGTGTGTGTGTGTGTGTGTGATATATATTTAAAAAGCATGCTTGATCAAGTATGAATTGCTAAATGTTATACTTTGTGCTTGAGAGTAGAAGTGGTCACTTGAGGAGGGGTATAGGTGGCAAAACCCCACCCATGTGTATGTTTCAAGGATTTTTGTTTTTGCAAGGAGGTTTGGAGAATTCAGATTTACTCCTTTATTTTCAATGAAATATCATTTGACTAAACATTCTTACTCTTATACACACACACACACACACACACACACACACACATATATATATATATATATATATATATATATATATATATATATATATATATATATATGTATATATATAAATCTCGAATTTCAGTATTTTGAAACCACAAAGCCCAAAACCCAACCACAACTCATAAATTCGAAAATACACAACCGTGAAATTCAAAATCCTGCACCTACGTTACACATGCAGTACACACATAAACATACACAAAACTCCCCCTTACAAACAAATACATCTAAACTACATATAAGCAGGAGGCCCCCCCACACCCCCTACTTACATCTTCTTACTCCGAGATCACACAAACAAAAACACAAATGAAACTCACACACACACATCTTACAGTCCCTCAAACACACACTTAACAGTCACAACACACACTTACACACACTAAACCCCTAACCAACATACTTACACACAAACCTACCAAAACTAAACCAAAACATCCAAATACCACACCACTGGAAGCAGAAATTCAAAATATCAGTGCTTCAGTATTTTGAATTTTGCGCTTCTGCCAGTTTCGTAATTCTGAGTCCGTGGCTTTGTAAGTTCGAAATATTGAAATTCGAGATTTCAGTATTTTGAATTTACAAAGTGGACCCATATATATATATATATATATATATATATATATATATATATATATATATATATATATATATATAAAATTAGAGATAGAATAAGACAATAAGAACAGATTATGGTGTTTTGGGTATATATGCAAGAATGCAGACTTCCTAGATGTTAGCAGGAAAAAAAAACAGTGTAGTAAAAAGTGGGAGATTCAAAAGATGGACCAGGATAAGAAAGAATACTGATTAGCTAGCAAAGAGGCTAAGACAGTTGCACTTTAACAGTTTTTGAAAAGTAACTTGGTAGATGACTCAGAGAAACTCTTATCAAGTTGCAAGTCAAAGACAGAAAGATAGAGAAGATAGTCATCAGACAGTTTTCATAAAGGTTGCCAGCAACAACCTGCTCACCATTCCACAGGAAACCAAAGGCAGATGGAAGGAGAACTTCCTCTAGCTTCTGAATGAAAAAAAAACTCACAGAAGCTGTACTGCCCCAGACCCATCCTATGATGAAAGAGGAAGATCCCGACTATAGGAGAAGTAAGAACAGCACTAAGGAAAATGAGGTCAGAGAAAGTAGCAGTCTCAGATGAGGTCATGGCAGATGCTATCAAGATGATGGGTGAGTTAGAGGAAAAATGACTCCAGAGAGTACAGCATTATGAAGAGAAAGTTGTAACCAGATAACTAGAGAATAAGCAGTCTGGTCCGGGTGTACAAGCCGAAAGGGACATTCACGGCTGTGGCAAGTATAGAGGTATCAAACTCTAACTCTTGTCACACTGCACGAAAGTATAGGACAGGGTGATTGATAAATGAACATGCAATGTAGTAGAAGTAAGATGGCAGATGAATAGTTTGGATTTAGATCAGGGTGCAGCACAACTGATCAGATATTTGCCATGAGACATATAGTTGAGAAGAAGCTAGAGATAAGGAAAGACTCCAGCTAGGCAGTCCTAGAGCTAGGGACGAGATTGTCCCCTTTTACTCAGCCTTCATTAGGTCAATGATTGAGTATAATGTCCCCTTTGGCATATATTTGTCCTGATATATGCAACAACTGGAATGCCCACAGAGATACTTTACTAAAAGGATAGAAGCCTAAACATGGACTACTCAAAGCCCTGTCACTATACTCAGTTTCTTACAGACTGCTAAGTTGTTTTTGACGTACAAGGAATCCTCTGACCCAATTATTTTTTATTTTATTTTTTTTATTTTACATTTGTTAACTGGGATGGTCCGACTGGACGAGGTCCATTTACAGCGAAGGCCCGGTGTGAAAAGCTCCAAATTAATTAATACAGTGAATTAGAGATAATTATACAGAGTATATAAAATAGTCATAGAACTTTGTATTTGAACTTCAGTACACAAAGAAAATCATATCCACATTTTTAGCAGTAGACAAATAAGTTAATGATACAAAATTATCCAGGCAAAGATCAATACAACATTACTGTATGCAGAGAGAATATGTTTGTTACTTTCATGTTTTTGATGGCCTATGTAATTGGAAGTAATGGATAAGATCTAGGTAGTGCTTATTACTCTTATGTGACACATGGACATAGCCAAGAACTAATAAGATGGGCCTTAAGGGAGTGCTTGAATTGTCTGGTGTTTGACGCTGCAGTTACTGAGGGAGGGAGATTGTTCCAATGTTTTGCTATACTGTGAGAAAATAGAGCTTTACCTGCTGTGTTATTGGCTGTGGAGATAGAGAGGAGTGATCGATTTGTTATGTAGTTACTTATTAGTTCCTTTAGAGCTGGAGTACTGTCAGGATATTTTAGGATGTTATAGGCTATGACTAGTTGGTGACAGGTTAATAACTGTGGGAGTTCAAGCCACTGAAGTTGCCTAAGAGGTATACAATGGTGTGTTCTAAAGAGGGAATTTTTTTGCAAACCTGGCAATGCTGTTATAGCATGACTCAAGTTTATCCAGATCAGTTTTTCTAACATAGGTAAGAATAGGCGCTGCATACATTAGTGTGGAAAGAAGGTGGGTTTGAGCTAGGGTGACCCATGCTTGATCTGATAGAAAGTGTTTTTTTCTGTATAGGGACCCCATGTTTTGTGTACCTTTTAATAGTCTGGGAGATATGGATATCGAAGTATAAGTTGTTGTCTATTTCGACACCCAGCAGTTTGGTGTGAAGAGAGGGTGAGATGACAGTTCCATTATTGGAGAGGCTGGAGAAGGAGAGTAGAGTGGTTTTTGATTTGTTTGGGGTAAATAAAAGTAGTTTTGTTTTGCTGGGATTTAGTATAAGTTGAATATCTGTGAGCCACTTTTTCACTGAGCTGAAAGATTCTTGGGCAAGATGTTGTAGGGTGGTAAGAGTTGGGGCAGAGCAGATCAGGGTGGAGTCGTCTGTATACTGTATGAGTGAGGCCTGGAGGGTAGAGGTATGCAGGTTATTGGTAAAGACAGAGAAGAGGAATGGTCCCAGTATGGAGCCCTGAGGTACACCAATTGAAGTTGGGACTAAAGATGATAGGACTCCTTGCCACTGGACAGCTTGTTGATAGTCAGATAGATAATTTTTAAACCATGCATGAGTGTCAGGGGCAAAGGATAAAGAGGTAAGAGTATCTATTAGTATGGTGTGGGAAACCATGTCAGATGCCTTAGATAGGTCAAGGAATATAGCAGATACAAACCTGTTGTTATTTCTATGTTGGTTAACCAGGTTTGTGAAGGAGAGAATGACTGAGGTTGTGCTATGGTGTGGGCGGAAGCCATGTTGTGTAATGGAGAAGAGGTTGTTAGAGTCTAAGAAATGCATGACCTGGGAGTGTATGCATTTCTCAAGTATTTTTGATAAAAGGGGAGAGAAATGGCTATGGGGTGATAGTTAGAGAAGTCATAGGAATTCCCACCCTTATGAAGGGGAATAATGTAAGAGATTTTCCATAGTTGAGGGATAATGTATGGAGTGGTTGATTATGATTGACACTGGGTAGGAAAGGGAGTCTGCAGCCAGTTTTAGGCAATGAGCAGGAATGCCATCTGCTGCAAGAGTAGTGGGTTTAAGCTTTGAGAGGTATTTTCTTATTGTGGAGGTTGGGACAGGTGAGAATGTAATCTTATTATAGTTTATGTTAAATATATTTAGAGTCATGAGTGTGTGCATTAAAACACTTTGTTGTGGTTTTGCTTCTGTTGCTGATGGTTGTAATAGTTAATTAGTTCATTTTGCTAACTCAAGACTTGACTAGTGCTGCATTGCTGAATATGTGTAAATCTACTTAAGACTGAAGACACTCAGTAAGACAACAGATTAGGTAGGCACCATGTTTTTGAGCTCCTCACCAAAATTTACAAAGATTCTGAATATTCTGTACAACTGTTTGGTGCATAGCCACAAACAACTGTCAGTGTTTTTTGTTCTGCTGCATTAAAACAATCTTCTTATCTGCCAGGATAAATTCCATCAATGTGTTTCTCAGCTGGGGACTTGTGAGTATCTTCTTACTTGTTTAGAGACTCTGACAAGTACTATCTCTAAAGCAGGAGAGATACCACATCTAAGTGACCAATAAGTCTGCTTCCAGACACTGAGATGTACATACAGGTCAGTCTTATTGTCTCTAACTTATATTTTTCTGCTTTTTGCACCAGCTCAAGCTCTTTTCCCATCAGTGAGGATGTTCCAGTTCCTTAACATCAAGTTCCACTGCCTGGGTCTCGGTTGTTTGAATCTGTCCTGCTTGTCTGTCTTGCTGTGATTGTCATTATACCCTTAACTTTACAGGTAGTGAGCCCACAAGATATCTCCACATAGCCATCTTTGGCTAAACCTAGTCAGACTACCTTTGTGGTCCAGCTACCAGACACTCACCAGCACTCAAGCCCCAGCTCTTGCTCCAGTGGTAGGTGCTAGTCCCCTTTTAGTGTATATAGTGTTCTCTTTTAATCAGATAATAAGAAAACTAATGGATTAGGTTGGGGTAGGGTGGGTCAGGACTGACTTTTGGCATCTGACATCAAAGACAGACACTAATTTAAGCCCATCGTTCACTGCATAGCGGCACAAGAAAATGGTCATAGATTCATAGCTCAAGACAAGAGTGTGGTTTAGTGATGTCACACTGAAGGCCTGGATGGAGAGATGGAATCAGCAAGAGAAGGACAGTAGTACTGCTGGAATAGAATTCTCTCTCAAGTCTTGGTGAAGACCTTCATGTAGAAGACTCTGATTTTGCAAATTCGTACCATGACAATGTTGATATATAGACTGTATTTTAAATATTATTCAGAAAGGTAGGTCAAAAAATAAAAATGACGAACGGGTGCACTGAATCCAGGATAAAAAAGTATCCACTGCTAGTGCACTCACTGATGTCTGGACTGGAAAAAAGGCAGCATGGTATCTTCAGAACATGGGAACATTCCTACCACAAGGCAAGGCCAGCTTGAGGGTGAGAATGTCGGCTCCCCCTGTGGTAGAAGGAAGAAGTAGTCCACAAAAAAACAAAAAAAAAATCCGAAAGGCAAAGAAACAATAAAATGAACTGTTGATGCAAAGAAAGAGATTATGTTTTGTTACTATTATGCAGCAACTCCAGAATTTCCACACAAGAATATGTAACAAGAGTGAGAAAGAAAAACACCCAAAGAAGAAAAGCTAATAAAAGGTATAAATAAATTAAGATAATTAATGCAGCAGATCAGACCAAACATTACCTAGATGAAGAAATATTAGACCACCTGGAAAAAGAAGTGACAGAGTGATATAACCTAAACACACACACACACACACACACACACACACACACACACACACACACACACACACACACACAAGATAAAGCACACAAATAACCCCCCAGAGGTTATTCAAAGTTATAAAAAAATAAAAATAGACAAGAGAAAGAAAATACATCTGATATGATGTGATATGTATACAAAGAAGATGAAAACAGGCTAATCAATATTAAAAATGCAGCTCCACAGATATTTGAAGAGAAATACAAGCAAAATCACCTGGATACAGTAAATTTTGCAATAAAAAATAAGACAACAGCTATGGAATGTAATTAATAAAAAGTTTAACAAGGTACAAATAAAGTAAACAGAAATCAAAGTGATAGACAAACTGCAATGTGATGGATTTATTGTAGAAAAGCAGACACAGGCAATTTGGCAACATGGTGGGCCTATGAGTCACCTAACAGAGGCACAGCAGATGAAGTAGGATGCACCTAAAGATGATATGCCACAGGGAAATGTTCTGGAACCTTCTGTAGAAAACTTTCTTGAAAGTACAGTTAGAACTGCACAGCAAGGGAAGAGCCGGAAAAAGACATCAAAGAAGATACTGTCCTTCAGGAAGAGAATGGTTTAAGGGAAGACCTGTTTGATTTACTAGAGACAGACAAGATATATTAAGATATTAAGAAAGATGAAAGAAATAGATTACAGAAAGTGAATACGGCCCAAAATGTTAGAAGACTGGTAAAACAGATGAACCGCAGTAAATGGGTTTATTAAGAGAAAGTCATGTGATGTAACATAAATAAATAGAATACACTACTGTTTAACTAAACTAATAACTACAAAAACGTAGAGTAACAATGGAAAGGTAGGGAACAGGTAGAATGTCACCATGAAAGCACCAAATACAGATAACTCTAAAGCAAGTAAGACAAGAAGAATCACTCTTGGAAGAACACATAAAAGGGAACAGATCATGAAAAATTCTTAGAAAGACAGATGTGGTAAAAGCAACAGCCAAGAATAAAGAAAAAGCACAAAGCAAGCAATTCACTGATAACCCAAAGAGATTTTATAGAGAACTGGGAAGCAAAGTGAAAGTTATAGTAACACCATCTAAAAAGGAAGAAAATTGGTACAGTTTGGAGAAACATTTATACAGATTTTATTGGAGATAACAAAGATGCTGAATAGACAGAAAAATTAAAATAAAAAGTAAGGAGCTCTAATGTAGAGGATATGAAATGGAATTAAGTTATGGCCAGGGAAAGTGAGACAAAATTAAGAAATGTTCATACATGGAAAATCCCAGTTTCAGATGCAGTACCTAATTTAGATGTTAAAATATTTATTAAAAGATTTAGACCTGAATAATAATACTTATATGCACATCCTACACATTTACCGTCTTGGTTAAGAACAGGTAAAGCATACTCCTCCTTAAGAGAGAGAGAGAGCCAGCAAGCCATCTTAAGAACTATAGATCAATAACTAGCCTTCTGACAATATATACATTATATGCTGGAATTAATGCACAATTTACAGCCATTTATGAATAAAATTAATTATAGCACTAGAACAAAAAGAACATAAAATAAAGTCATATAGAACAAAAGCTCAATGGTTAAACAAAACCATAATAAAGACATGTAGAAAGTTGGTATGGACCGATGACAACAAAACATTTGA
The DNA here is from genome assembly GCF_019279795.1 of Protopterus annectens. NCBI lineage: Eukaryota > Metazoa > Chordata > Ceratodontiformes > Protopteridae > Protopterus > Protopterus annectens. The sequence goes on along the minus strand of NC_056732.1, from coordinate 1,433,862,248 downwards.
CAGACCCCATATTCATGGATTATGGAATGGTTATAGATGCATAAGATATACTCTTCAATGATTAATAGCCTTGCAGTGACTATGAAACAGTGGAAAGCCACCTTGCATGTGGTGGGAAGTTGGCATAATGGTTAAGGTGTTTACCTTACAGACACAAGGTGCAGGGTTTGATTCTCACATGGGATAGTTGGCTAGGCTTAAAATGCCCCCTAAGGGCAGTTAGCCTAGTATGAAGCTATGCAGCTGATTCACAATAAAGGGTCAATTATTATTCTAGGAATAGAAATTCAAAGGGGGTGATTCTTTGTAATCACTGCTGTTTTGTCTTGCTCTTAACCCATTAAGCTGTTTACTTAATGGACTAGGCTATGGTTATAGCTTAACTACCAGAAAACAGCATTGCTCAAAGATATCTCATATACTTTTGTGGATGATTTCAAATTGCATAGCTCATCAAAGAATCATCTTAAAGCCCAACTACAAATGGTGAAAACTTTCTTTTTATTTATTAAAACTCGAAAAACAGATAAGTTGGCTGGTCAACTCACCATTTTCAGCCACTACCATTATGGAGGTATAAGCATGATTAAGAAAAGCCAGTAATCAGACAAATAGGTAAAAATCATTCTTTGGTTAAGAATGGGATTTAACATCAAGAACCTATAAAGAATCTCAAAAATTCAGTTAGCACAAATTTGAAAAAGTAAGGCACCACAGGGTATGAATTAATTTGTTGGTCAAAAGTTCACAGATTAACATTAGGCTTCAGACAGTCCTAGTTTTTATATGTTTTTATGAATAAATGTAGGAGTCCCCAGCCAATGGAATAACTCCAGAGCATCTTTCTGTTTTGCAGAAATCTTGGGCATTGTCCTTCCTGTTCTTGATGAGCTTGCAATTTATTCTGGTGGAGAAGGAATTTAAATTTTCAGGCATTCTTTATAATACTGAAACACACTTTTAAATAAATATATAGTAAAATGCATATCAAACTGTGAAGAAGTCTTACTACAAAATGATTCTTATAAATCATTTAGCTGTGATTTTACACAACATATAAACCAGACAGTATAGTAATTTTACACAATAAAATAAATATAAAACAAAATAAATGCTGCCACATGCTTTGTACTAATGCTGCTGGTATATGAACATACAAAACTGTTCTCCCTGTTTATTCAAATGGAAATTTTTTATAAGTAACTTTAATATAATGACATTATTAAAGCAGCATTTGCAATATTAAAATAAAACATTTTAAACAAATAACATAGTATTATGTATTTTGACATTGACACAATTTTATCTAAATTATACATAAAACTGATATTGATACAACATATTAAGGATGAATCTGTTCAGGTTATAATATGTCTAGAACATTTTAAATTAGTGTACCAAACAACAGGTATATAGCTTGTTAAACAGTTTGTTTAATAGAACAGCTGAAAATTGTGCATACATTTTAACTAATTGGGAACAACATACTGAAGAGAGTTGTCCATCTTTTGAAATGCTAAATGGGTTGGGGCAGAAAAATTACAGTCTGAGTACAAAATAGAACATTTTAGTTACATCTCTGCAGCAGGTAACTCATACAAAATAATAAACATCATAATGTTTCCTTTAGTCAGCAGGTGTCAGCTGGACCCTGTCATTCTATACAGTTTTGTTTTAAGCATCCACATCTCCACTTTTAATGTACAAAAAAAAAAGAATGGGTATATCCATGTAGCAAATTAAATTCATAATGCAAAAGTACAATAAAACCATGAGTATTCTATATTTC